>NW_027175040.1:0-9762 GCF_000390325.3 Nicotiana tomentosiformis
TATGACCTACTTAGATGTATTAAAGACATAGATGCCCAGAGGGACATCTTGTCATAATTCTGTGTATGTTCACAAAGTGAGGCCTAGAGATTGGCTAAAAGCTGGATGAAAAAAGAGAGAAGAGACGCATAGGCACACATACAAGGACAAAGTCGTACAGATTGTATGATAGAAGGTAACAATAGTTACGAGATTGGAAGAATTCCGACCACAAGTCATGGTGTGAGAAAGAGGCCTAAAGGGGGGAATGCCCTGGTCTTTAGATTTATTCACAGAACAGTTGCCTAGATGGCAAGGAGAGTATTAAATATTTGCAAGAGCTATAGGTTATGATAATGATATGTGCATCAGTAAACATTCGAGGACGAATGTTCCAAAGGGGGGAATAATGTTACACCCCATGTTTTCATACATGAATATACGCCGTAAGTCAATTGATGTAATTTCGGAAATGAGATTCTCTTTGAAAGTATATAAAGTGATCTAATGAAATTACATCCCGTATTTCCGTTCAATGTACAAACAACTAGGTTGAGGACGAATGCACTTAAATGTTAGAAAGGAGATTTTGGACAAATAAAAATGAGTTGCTTGCTTACCTGACATGCCTGCTTCACCAACTTACTTTCTGTCCTACTTGCTTAAGCTACTCGATCATGTCTAAATTATTTAATGAGGATGAGACACATGTTTCAAAATGGAAAAATGGACCAACATGAATCACCTACTTGATTAAGTAGGTGACAAGTAGGTGCATCACCTACTTAGAGCTTGTGGATCAAATTAAAAGGGAATGGAAAAGGATCGAGATGGGACAGTCTTGGGGCAGCCCAGGACCCATCTTCCCAAGCCCATTAGTGGGGCCATATAAACATATATATATATATATATATATATATATATATATATATATATATATATATATATATATATCAATTTCACTTAGAAAATAATTCATAATGCCTCTCTCTCTATTGCAACGTGAAAGAGCTCCAAAATATCAGCCCAAGATCTCTCTCAAAGTTATCATAGGGTTCAAGACCAAATCCTCAAGTTGGTAAGGTGATTTCTCTATTGGAAGATCAAGATCACCTAGTTATCTCTCTACTTTGTTGTTTGGGGTAAAGAGTTTATTTGAGCTTGAAGTAAAGCTTGGTTGGATGAGTATTCTTGCTGCCAAGGTAAGGTTTAACTTCTCCTATATGTATTTAAGATCATCTATGTATATCTAGTTGATTTCATAAAGGAAATTTGTGAAGTAAGTTGAACTTCATATTGAAGTGTTGTAGTTGCTGGACTATTTTGGAGTTGAATTCTTGATGTTTTATGGCTGGAAATCAGTAGAAATAACTTAAGAATACTATTGCTATTGTGTATGATGTGTTTGGAAGAAGAGAAGGCTTGGAAAGTGTAAGTTAGAATTTGTTTGTTGGGTGAGATGGGGTGGACTATTTTGGTGATGTATTGTGATGAATATGAGGTTAGATATTGATATATATGTTTGTTGACATTCTGGACATGTTGGTCTTGTTTGTGGATTTGAGGAAAGTGAAAAGAATAAGGGGAGGTGCTATCCAAAATTTCATAGATGAGCTAGTCGCCCATTTGTGTTGAGTTCTAGCTTCCGTAAGCTTAACAATGGTCCCTTATTTTTTGTTGTAGATTGAAGTACTAACGGGATGAACCGACGTCGTGTGGTTAGGTAAACTACAAAGGTAGGTTAAGGCTATCCCTTCTTTACTTTTGGCATGATCCATATGATACAAACGAAACGAGCAAACGCACAACTTTCATAAATGGCTCTATTCATAGAAGTACTAGGAGTGCCTATGTTCCTGATTCCCCATGTGTCCTATTATTTTATCATTTGTTCACGGGTCATAGAAAAATACGTAAGTTGATAAAGTTTATCCGAGAGATCTTATTGACTTACTTCATTATGCATTGCATTCATTTTTACATGTACATTGACCCATGACTAGATGGTGTTATATACACATATATTATATGTATATAGGATATGGGGAAAGGTTACGACATTATATACACACCACCACCAGATCAGCTAGTATACGTTGATGATTTCGCCCACAGAAGGCCGAGATAATATGATGGGATACCCTCAGAGGCTTGATGATGTTATGTACTCATATACCTATGCATGGTATGACATATACATGCATATGCATGACATTATAAAAGTTTCACGATTCACAGAGATATTCAGACTTACATGTTGATTTCTTTACACCATGTTTCTTTCATGCCTTACATACTCGGTACTTTATTTGTACTGACATCCCTTTTACCTGGGGATGCTGTGTTTCATTCCTGTAGGTCCCCATAGATAGGTTGACAGTCCTTCTAGTAGGCTATCAGCTCAGCGGAAAGTGTTGGGGCACTCCACTTGCTCCGGAGCTGCCTATTTGGTCAGTATGATTTGGACATGTATTGATTGTTACGGCGCTGCCCTGTCCCGACCTTTATGACGTTTATGTACTCTTAGAGGCTTATAGACATATGTCACGTATATGGATAATTGTATGGCTTTATCGGCCTATGTTTTGAGTGTACAAATGATCATGTCGGCCTTATAGGCCCATTTGTCACGTGTATAAGTTTCTATATCATGTTGGGTCATCCTATGTCTAGTATTCCTTTATGTTTTATTCCAGTAATCTCATGATGGCCCGTCTGGCCCATTTACCTATGATGGTGTGATAAGAAAGATATGTTACGTTGGTACTCGGTTGAGTATGGCACCAGGTGCCCGTCGTGACCCTCCGATTTGGGTCGTGACAAATTTAATTCTTGTTTACGGTTGGGTGTTTATTATTTAGCCTTGTTCATATTTTAATTTATGGAATTAATGGTTGCAAACATTGGTTCATGCCTATTTGACTTGGTCTCTACTTGAGAAAGAGAGATTAGTCTAGGAAAACTTGGCTAACAAGAAATTGTGCTAATCGAGAGATTGATAATCCCAATTAAAGGGTTCAACCTAGATATAGTAATAATCCAACTTGAGCTTTTATCAACCATTTTGTGCAATACCCATTTGGACTTGAGAAAGACAAATTGAACAAAATCATTCTCTAACCGAGAGGTATTGAGTGGTAATTGAGTGTTGATAGCTATAATACACCCCGATCAATAAAACAAGCATCAAGGTTTATATCCCACTAGGCAAACACCTAGGCGATGGTCATAGCCCTAGGCTTTTTACAAAACTTGAAAAACAACAAAAATAATTTCTTAGTTTTATTTCTCAACTTGCACTCTTAGTTTTAAATTAGACTTAAAAACAACTCCAATTTGTGGAAATGCAAATTGAGATAGTCAAATTCACATACTACAATATATACTCCTAACTCCCATATATAGTTCCCTATGTAAATCGACCCCGACTCTTGTTGGGTACTATCATTGCATTCGACCATTTCATAACCTTGAATTGAGGTATGAAATTGGACGAGATCAATTTTTGTTGCCATTGCCGGGGAGCTAAAAACGGTGTTAGCTATATATTTAGGTGTGTTTTTGGGAATATCTTCTTTTCCTTCCGTGTTGAGAAATTGTAGGTGCAATCATGTCAAACAATGAGCTCGGAAACTTAACTTTGGGGGATGTGGATGTTGAGGATGATCAAATGGATGAGGTCACTCTTAAACCTTAAGCCAATAGACGAGGCCGACCGCCTCTTGACAATGTGCCCGCTCCACCCCCACCTCCACCACGAGCGGCTCCACACCGGGTATTGCCGAATGAAGGGTATGCAAGTGCTATAGTCCCTCCCCATATTAGGGCGTGCAACTTTCAAATAACTAATGTGATGCTCACTTTGCTCGAGCAACGAGGGTTCTTCACCGATGCACCGGGTCAAAATGCATACAAACACTTGAAGGGGTTCGTAGATACGTGTTGGGGGAGTAAACAAACAAATATCTCTGAGGATGTTTTGAGGCTAAGGCTTTTCCCTTCTCTCTACGGGGGAAAGCTTTAGATTGGTTGGAACGTTTGCCAAATCATTCCATTCATACTTGGGATGAATTAGTAGAGAAATTTATTTCTAAGTACTTTTCTCCTGGGCACATGGCTATTCTTCGGGATGAAATTCTAGCATTCAAGCAAGAGTCCAATGAACCACTATACGAGATATGGGAAAGGTATAGAACAATGGTGACGGAATGCCCCAACAATGATATGACGGAGAACATGATTCAACAAACTTTCTATCGGGGAATCAATACAACCAACCAATGTGTAGTGAATCAACTTTCCGATGGGAACTTCATGACTACGCCTTATGCGGAGCCATGTGATATCTTGGATGAGAAGGCGGATACTTCATCGGTGTGGCAATCTCGGGCTTATGTTCCACGAGGTGACCCCAATATGATTCACCTTCACAAAGAGTTACATGATCATGGACAAGCCATAGCCGAGTTGACTACCACCATGAACCAATTGGAAAAGGCTCAACTTCAACAAGTACAAAACCCGAGGCAAATCAATGCAATGGAGGGAGTAGGTATGATGGTGAACAAGCGAAGAACAAGAAGTTCACAAGTGCAACAAAGAGTGGACAATTTTGTACAAGATGATAGTGGATTTGATCAAGATGAATCTTACAATGACCAGGAAGAGGAGGTCCAATATGTGAACAACTTTCAAGGGCAAAGAAACAACTACCAAGGCCCTAGCCAACAACAATGGAGACCTCAAAATAATAAAGGTAATTGGAATTCTCAAAACCAAGGTAATTGGAGTGGTGGAAACAATCAAAGCAATTGGAATAACAACAACAGTCAAGGCAATTGGAGTGGAAGCAATAATCAAGGGAATTGGCATAACAACAATAACCAAGGAAATGGGGGAGGTGGGAATGGTGGGAACAATACGGGGCATGCCATGGCCGTTACTACAAGAAGTGGAAGAGGTGGGAATGCACCCACCTGAAGTCAAAGGCAACTTGTGGATGATGAGCAAGTGATAGAAGAAGAGGAGATCTCGAACAATGTGGCACAAGAAAATGATAAAGTGTGGATTGCTATTGATGCCACTGTAGAAGAGACTCAAGACAAAGTGAACCCGTATAGGGATCATGTTATTGACATACCGAAACTGGTAGTGCAAAAGCCTAAGGCACCATTGCCTAAGCCACCTCCTCCATATCCTCAAAGGCTCGCCAAGCAAAATGGCGAGAATCAATTCAAAACGTTCATTGACATGATGGAGAGTCTCTTGATAAATGTGCCATTAGTTGAAGCCTTGGAGCAAATACCCGGTTATGCAAAGTTTATGAAGGACTTGGTGACAAAGAAGTGGTCGATGAATTTTGAAACTATCAAGGTCACTCATCAAGTGAGTACGATTGTGCATTCAATGGCTCTTAAATTGGAGGATCCCGGTGCTTTCATAATCCCTTGTACCATTAGAAGTGCCGAGTTTGCTAAAGCTCTTTGTGATCTTGGGGCCAGTATTAATTTGATGCCCTATTCGATTTTCAAGACTTTGGGAATTAGGCCACCAAGACCCACATTTATGAGTTTACAAATGTCTGATCGTACAATGAAGAGACCGTTGGGTGTGATTGAAGATGTATTAGTTCGTGTTGATAAGTTCATTCTTCCAGCGAATTTTGTTATTCTTGTTTGTGAAGTGGACTATGAGGTGCTGATTATTCTTGGAAGACCTTTCCTTGCCACGGGGAAGGCTCTTGTTGATGTGGAAGCCGGAGAACTCACTTTCCGAGTAGGTGATGAAAAGGTGGTGTTACACATGTTCAAAACTATGCGGCAACCAAATTGCAATGAAGTGTGTTCTTTCGTGGACTTGGTGACCGACGTGATTATTGATGATACAAGTGCCATGATTAATGTGGGTGATATGTTGGAGGCCGTCTTGCTCTACTTGACGATGACGTGATGGATGGCTTCATGGAATGTGTGAATTCTTTGCAAGGAATGGGGTCGTACAACTATGCTCCCCGGAAACTTTCCTTGGATCTTGAGAATAGGAAAACTCCTCCTACAAAGCCTTCAATTGAAGAGCCTCCTACCTTGGAGTTGAAGCCATTGCCTCCACGTCTTAGGTATGAATTTCTTGGCCCTTGTTCTATTTTACCGGTTATTCTTTCCTCTTGTTTGACTAACGTGTAGGTTGACTCCACATTGGCGGTGCTCCACAAGAAGAAGAAGGCTATTGGATGGACTTTGGCGGATATTCGGGGAATAAGCCCCGCATTTTGCATGCACAAGATTAACTTGGAGGAAGATGCCAAGCCATCTATTGAACATCAAAGGAGACTCAACGAAGCTATGCAAGACGTGGTCAAAAAAGAGATTATCAAATGGTTGGATGCCGGGGTTGTCTACTCCATTTCCGATAGTTCGTGGACTTCTCCGGTGCAATGTGGCCCAAAGAAGGGGGGCATGACAGTGGTCACCAATGACAAGAATGAGTTGATTCCCACAAGAACGTTGACCGAGTGGAGAGTGTGTATGGACTATCGCAAGCTTAACAAAGCCACGAGGAAGGATCATTTTACACTTTCCTTCCTTGATCAAATGCTTGATAGGTTGGCCGGCCGTGCTTTCTATTGCTTTCTAGATGGATATTCGGGCTACAACCAAATCCTTATTGCCCTGGAAGATCAAGAGAAAACAACTTTCACCTGTCCTTATGGCACTTTCGCTTTCAAGCGGATACCATTTGGCTTATGCAATGCACCGATGACTTTTCAAAGGTGTATGATGGCGATCTTTACGGATATAGTAGTGGACTACCTTGAAGTCTTCATGGATAACTTCTCGGTAGTCGGGGATTCCTTTGATGATTGTTTGGCAAATTTGGATAGTGTATTGGCAAGGTGTGAAGAAACGAACTTGGTGTTGAATTGGGAGAAATGCCATTTCATGGTCGAGGAAGGCATTGTCCTTGGCCACAATATTTAAAAATATTGCATAGAGGTCGACAAGGTGAAGATAGAGGTGATTTATAAACTTCCACCTCTAACTTCGGTGAAAGGCGTGTGAAGTTTCTTGGGTCACGCGGGGTTCTACCAACGTTTCATAAAGTATTTTTCTAAAGTGGTGAACCCATTGTGCAAGCTCTTAGAGAAAGATGCTAAGTTTCACTTCAGTGATGATTGCATGAGAGCCTTTGAATTGCTAAAGTTCAAGTTGACAACCACTCCCATTATCATCGCTCCTAATTGGAGTATTCCTTTTGAGCTCATGTGCGATGCTAGTGATGTAGCGGTTGGAGCAGCTTTGGGGCAACACATCAACAAGATTTTTCATCCGATCTACTATGCTAGTAAGACCATGAATGATGCCCAAGTCAATTACACCGTTATAGAGAAAGAGCTCCTTGCCATTGTCTTTGCAATTGAGAAGTTCTGCCCATACTTGATGAGTGCAAAGGTCATTATTCATACGGATCATGCGGCACTTCGCTATCTTATAAGCAAGAAAGATTCAAAATCTCGGTTGATGAGATAGGTGCTATTGTTTCAAGAGTTTGATATTGACATCCAAGATCAAAAAGGGAGTGAAAATCAAGTGGCGGACCACTTGTCTTGTTTAGATGAGGAGGGGAGGCCACATGATGGCCTTGAAATCTATGACTCCTTCCCCGACGATCAACTCTTGGCTATTTCAATGAAAGATGTACCATGGTTCGCGGATCTAGCAAACTTCCTTGTGTGTGGAATCATCCCGGATGATTTCTCTTCAAATCAAAGGAAGAAGCTCAAACAGGATTGTCAAGATTATTTTTGGGACGAGCCATACCTTTTCCAGATTTGTACGGATGGGGTAATTAGAAGATGTGTACCGGACGAAGAGCAAAATGTTATTCTTGAGGCTTGCCATTCTTCGCCTTATGGTGGCACCATGGCGGGGCAAAAACGGCGGCCAAAGTGCTAAATTGTAGTTTCTATTGGCCCACTCTTTACAAAGATGCAAATGATATGGTAAAAAGATGTGATGAACGCCAACGGGCCGGTGGAATCTCGAAGAAGAATGAAATGCCTCTCACTACCATTTTGGAGATTGATATCTTTGATGTGTAGGGTATTGACTCCATGGGTCCTTTCGTGAGTTCTTGTGAAAACACCTACATCTTGGTCGTGGTTGATTATGTGTCTAAATGGGTTGAGGCCATTGCTCTACCCAACAATGAAGCGAGAAGTGTGGTGGAGTTCTTGAAAAGAATATTTTCACAAGATTTGGTACTCCGCGGGCTATCATGAGCGATGGGGGGTCACATTTTTGCAACAAGGCTTTTGACACTTTGCTTGGCAATTATGGTGTCACTCATAAAGTTACGACTCCCTATCATCCACAAGCTAGCGGTCAAGTGGAAGTTTCCGACAGGGAGATAAAGAGTATTTTATCCAAAACAGTGAATGCTAACCGGACGGATTGGTCAAAGAAGCTTGATGATGCACTATGGGCTTATCGGACTGCTTTCAAAACTCCTATCGGGATGTCTCCATACCGGTTGGTGTTTGGCAAAGCTTGTCATCTTTCAGTAGAACTTGAGCACAAAGCCATGTGGGCTTTAAAGAAGTTGAATCTTGATTGGGATGCAACCGCTAACTTGTGGGTTGCACATTTGAATGAATTGGATGAGTTCCGATACCATGCATATGCAAGTTCGTCCTTGTACAAAGAAAAGATGAATTATCTTCATGACAAATACATTCGGAACAAGGAGTTCAAGGTAGGAGATCTTGTTTTGTTGTTCAACTCACGGTTGAAGATGTTTCCTGGAAAGCTAAAATCTAAGTGGAGTGGTCCCTTTGAAATTGTGGGTGTGACACCTTTTGGTGCTTTGGACTTGAAGAACAAATATGATGAGGTATTCCGAGTCAGTGGTCACCGGGTGAAGCATTATTTGGGAAAGGTTGATGATGGCCACGTGGTGGCAGTTATTCATTTCAAATGATGGTAATCTGTGTCGTGTCGCGACGTTAAATCAGGCGCTTCTTGGGAGGCAACCCATGTTTCTTTTTCTTTTCTTTTCTTTTCTTCTTTTATAGATAGGTGTTATTTTCGTGCTAACTGGATTTGAAGTGTGTTGCAGGGATGAATGTACTTTACAGGAACTGTGTCCAGAAAATTAGCTAATTATGGAAAGAACTGCATGTACATTATGCGGACCGCACAATTGTGATTGCTACAGCAAAAGGGAACTGCGGCTGCACAATTACAGCGCGGACCGCACGAATTAAAAGGGAAAAATGCAAACTCTCTCAAGTTGGTTTATTAGAGAATTGTCCAAAGTGCGGCTGCACATCAAAATCTGCGGCCGCGCTTCAAATTCCGCGGACCGCAGATCAACAAGGGATTTTGAGCCCCAGGTAACAGAGTGCGGACCGCAGTATGAATTCTGCGGCCCCACTCATCCATTTTTCCCTTTGTCAGATCGTCCAGTATAAATAGTAGACTTAGGGCTACTATTCATTTTTTCCCTCTCTGAGCATTCCCAAATCTACAATATTGAAATCGTCTGTTAAATCATCTGCCACACACAATCAACATCTATGATCACTCACCACTTCATATCTGGTATGCCTCAATCACTTGTAGAATTTTTCAATTTTTAGTTTAATTTACAATTTTTTAGGTAGTTTTAGGCCATTTGTCAGTAAAATTCAATTTTACAACCATGTGGGATTTAAACTGTAGTAGGTCAACTGATAATTGCAATATGGGGAATGGGTGAATTGATTTTCATGCTTAAATGTTAATA
>NW_027175041.1:0-9320 GCF_000390325.3 Nicotiana tomentosiformis
ATAGAAGGAATTGAACCTGAGGTAGAGAAGATGGCTTGCATTACTCAAGGATTACGACATTGATATTTTATACCATCCGGGGAAGGCTAAGGTTGTGGCAGATGCTCTTAGACGAATATCTATGGGTAGTTTAGCACTCTTGGAGGCATATCAAAGGCCATTGGCCGAGGAAGTTCATAGATTGGCTAGTTTGGGAATTCATCTTGCGGACTCTATTGAAGGAGGGGTGATTGTACAAAATAGGGCTGAATCATCACTTGTTGTGGAAGTTAAGGACTCCATTGTTGGCACAATTGAAAGAGGGGATTCATAAACATAAGACCATGGACTTTTCTCTTGGCATGGGTGATGGTACACTAAGGTACCAAGGACGACAATGTGTCCCAAACGTGGATGGTCTCCGGAAAAGAATTTTGACTGAAACTCACACTTCTAGGTATTCTGTGCACCCGGGTTCTACAAAAATGTATCATGATCTCTAGGAATTCTATTGGTTGAATGACATGAAGAGGAATGTGGTGGGCTTTGCGGCAAGATGTCTGAATTGTCAGCAAGTGAAGGCCGAACACCAAAAGGCCCGGTGGGTTGGCAAAGAACGTAGAAATTCCTATGTGGAACTGGGAAATGATTAATATGGACTTTGTGGTATGATTAATATAGACTCGATTTGGGTGATTTTGGATCGACTCACGAAATCAGCACACTTCTTGCAGGTTAAGGCTACCGATACAGCGGAACAATATGCTCAGTTGTATATCAAAGAAATAGTCAGGTTGCATGGCACTCCAGTTTCCATCATTTCCGAGGGCACAATTCACTGCCAATTTTTGGAAGAAATTTCATCAAGGTTTAGGTACTCTGGTGAATCTTAGTACAACCTTTCACCCACAGACTGACGGGCAGGTAGAGCGGACTATTCAGACGCTTGAGGATATGTTGCACGCTTGTGTTCTAGACTTTAAGGGTAGTTGGGATGATCATTTACCACTCATAGAATTTGACTATAACAATAGTTATCATGCTATCATCCAGATGGCACCGTTCAAGGCTTTATACGGAAGGAGATGTAGATCTCCCTTTGGGTGGTTCAAAATTATTAAGGAGAGGTTGAAGACTGCTTAGAGTCATCTGAAGTCTTATTCAGATGTTCGTCATAGGGATTTGGAGTTCAAATAAGATGATTGGGTATTCTTGAAAGTTTCCCCCATGAAGGGTGTAATGTGATTTGGTAAGAAAGGGAAATTGAGTCCGAGGCATGTCGGACCATACAAATTCATTCAGAGGATCGATGAGGTGGCGTACAAGCTTGAGCTACCACCCAAGATATCATTAGTGCACCCGGTGTTTCATGTGTCTATGTTAAAGAAAGTAGTTGGAGACTCGTCACTCATTGTCACGGTTGAAACTATTGCGGTTAATGAGAAATTGACTTACGACGAGATTCGATTTTTATTATTGATCGGCAAGTACGAAAGTTGAGAAATAAAGAAATCGCCTCTGTGAAAGTGTTATGGCGAAACCAGCAGGTTGAAGAGGCTACATGGGAGGCCGAGGAAGAAATGAAGAAAAAATATCCTTATTTGTTTGAATAATCATGTATTTATGAGTTGTGCTTTATGAAAATGCTAAGAGTTACTTTCTATGAATTATGTATCATTTGTACCGTTGATGTTAAGGGTGTTCCTTTTCTGGTAACATATTGCTCATGAGGCCACGGTTGGTGTTGTTATTGTGTTATATTGCATCATCAGTTATGCATATGTTGTTAGGATTGGTTTTTAGGATTCTCTGGCAGGTGGATAGCCCCAGTAATAGGGGAGACTCTAGCGAAAGTTTTGGAAATTAGGGAGTTTGCCAAATTTTGAAACTATGGGTGTGTGTGAATTAACAGTTGGGCCACATATGATGCTAATGGCGGATTTTTACCCTCATTCGAGAACGAATGATCCTATGTGGGGGAGATTGTAAGGCCCCGTAAAAAAATTTGCAAAAGAAATATAATGTTTCGTGGTGCCGAATTGGTTTTACGTGTTGAGGATTATAGAACCTAGTGTGCCCACACATCCATCTGAACATCCTTGTCTCTGCTACTTTTATCTTCTGGATATAGGAATTATTGACTGGCCACGACTCTACCCCATAATATATGGCTGGTCTAGCCACCTCTCTATAGAACTTGCCCTTAAGTTTCAGTGGCACATTCTTGTCACACAGTACTGCAGATGATAACTTTCATTTCATCCACCCCACCCGTATACGATGCATGACATACTCATCTATCTCTCCACCCCCTCGTACTTTTTGGGTTGAAAAATGCACTGGAGTGTAAATGAAAATTTTTGGCAAAAGAGGAAATTTCTACAGCCCACTATGCTGTCGCAGAATCACTCTGCGGACCACATAATGGCCGTAAAGTGAGGCAGGGATGAGCCATTTGGGAGGTCAGGTTTGCGACGCATTATGCGACCGCAGACTAGTTCTGTGGTGCATTATGCGACCGCAGAATAGGTCTACAGGCCTCATAATGACCACAGACCGAGTCAGTCATGCCCAGTTCCGGAGGTCATTTATGCGTCCTGTTCTGCGGACCGCACATCCATTATGCGGTCGCATATGCGATCGCATATCCTATTCCGGGGCAATATTTTAGGGTTTTTACAACACTGCCCTACTTCATTAATTAGACGCAATGGACCATTTTTTACCAAAAATCTTACATTTTAGAGTGACAGAGAGTGCCCTAGAGTGAGAAGGTGTTCCTCAATAATTGTTCTTCAATTCTTGCTCAAATCATGGAAGATTAAGAAGGAAAACTCACAAGGTCTTTATCCTAAAGGTAAGATTCTACACCCTATCCCTCAATTTCGTATTTTGTCTAGAATTGGGTAATTAGTAAGATAATATTTGGGCATGGGAGTTGTTCATCTTGCATGCATGTGTTATCAAAGGGTGTAAGAATATTGTTGAGCTAAGAAAGGTAAAGAATGGGTTGTGGGATGATGGAATCCTCCATAAAAAGACGTTGAAACCTTAGTGCACACCTAGCGTTTGATAAAATGCTCAAATGAGCTAGAACCATGATCATCTTCCTAATTTTGGTTCAACTTGTTATATTTCTAAAATAGATTGAAGTTGCTAAGAATTCTGGAACATTTTAGAGTTTAAGGAAGTTCTATTGAGGTATGTTGGCTAAACTCTTCTCTTAGAAATGAATCCCACGATATTCATGTAATTTATGTAAGACCCGAGTGGTTCATTATAAATTGGCTATTCCGACCACAAGTCATGGTGTGAGAAAGAGGCCTAAAAGGTGGAATGCCCTAGCCTTCAGATTTATTCACAGAAAAGTTGCATAGATGGAAAGGACAATATTAAAGTATTCGTAAGAGCTATAGTTTATGAGACTGATAAGTGCATAAGTCAATATTTGAAGATGAATGTTCCAAAGGGGGGAATGATGTTATACCCCATGTTTTCATACGTGAGAGTACATCGTAAGTTAATTGATGTAAGCTCAGAAATTAGATTATATTTGAAAGTACATAAAGTAAGTTAATCATGTTACCTTGGAAGTTACAAATATTTAAGATCATGAATAAGAAGTACCAAGAGGGTTGGAAGGCTTAGAAGCTAAACGAATAGAAGAAAATAAGTTTTGTCGAAAGTCGACAAGTTGAGAATATTATAACATGTACTTTTGGGGTGAGACTAGGGTTATTAACATGATAAGGAGGTTATGTTATGATTTATGCTAAGCGAGTTGTGGAACAAAAGTTGGCAAAGGTCATCACAAGTTACATTCATAAATGTACTGAAGATTAGGTCAAATGTAGTAGAGCTCTTCTCCCAATATACAAGGAATTACAGGATTCTCCACCTAACAAATTGAATATTTATGAGTCTAGTTTATAACACATTAAACCGTTTGTCAATACAACATCAGAGTATAGAGATATTCGCATTTTTGCGAGACTGCACAAGCAGCTCCCAATGGGACCCACTTAGGTGGTGGACGACCCTTGAACATTTTAACGGGGTTGGATGCCTCATTTTTGGCTATGTTAGACCAAGTGAATTTCCCAAACTCTCTCAACACCTCTCTAACAGCTCTCAAGGTTCCAAGTCTAATCCAAGGTGGTTTTACCTAGACCTATCCTCAAAAGTTAGCCTAAGTGAAGAAAAGAGTCTCTATGGTGTTGTAATGCCATTAAGGGTGCTTGTAAGCTAAGGGAAGCTTTGATTCAGGTATTTTCTGATTATTTATGGTACGTAGAGCACTCTATTTCTTGGGCTTAAGCTTATATATGCATTGGTTAAGTTATTTGGATAAAGAATTACAAGATAGAACATGAAGTTGTTTAAGAAGTTGTTGTCTCTTATTAGACTATTCCGGAGTTGTGTATATGACTTCATATGGCTGGAAATCGCGGGGAATGGCTTGGTTATAATGTCCGTATTGTTGTTATGCTGGTAAATATTTTTAGTATGTTGATCATGTTTTAAATAGTAGAATAAGCAACCACACAACACCTAGAAGTGTGGAAATGGGGAAAGAAAGGAAAACAAAGGAGATGCTGCCCGTTTTAATAATAAATAAGCTTGTAGTTTGTTGTACGATAGTTGCATCTTTCGTAGCTTAATGATAGCATTATTATCGTTGTTGTATATTAAAGTGGGATGAGACAATTTCAACGTGGTCATTGCATATACTGTGATAAGGCATGTTAAGGCTATCTCTTCTTTCCTTTTGGCATGATCCATATGATACAAACGAAAGGAGCAAACATGCAACTTTCATAAATGACTCTATTTTTAGAAGTATTAGGGATGCCTATGTTCTTGATTCCCCTTGTGTCCTATTATTATATCGTCTGTTCATGGGTCTCAGAAAATACATAAGTTGATAAATTTTATTTCACGATATTAAACGAAAGTATATTTATCTTATGACATTCCGAGAGATCTTATTGACTTACTTCATTATGCATTGCATTCATATATACATGTACATTGACCCATAACCAGATGGCATTATATATGCATATATTATATGTATATGTGGTATGGGGAAAGGTTACGGTGTTATATATGCACCAGCCACCTGATCAACTGGCATACGTTTATGCTTTCGCCCACTGAGGCCAAGATGATACGACAGGATGCCCTCAGAGGGCCGAGATTATATCAGCCACCTGATATAACATAAGTATATGTTATGTACGCATATACTTATGCATGATATGACATTTATACCCATATACATAACACTATGATGATTTCATGATTATTGAGCTATTCAGACTTACAAATTGAATCTCTTACTCTATGTTTCTTCCACGTCTTTTATATACTTCTTTTCATGCTCGTAAGTCACGATAGATAGGTTGGCAGCCCTCCTAGTAGTCTATCTGCTCAGTGGAAGGTGTTGGTGCACTCCACTTACTCCAGAGTTGCCTATTTTCTCAGTATGCTCTTGGCATCTATTGATTAGTATGGCGGGGCCCTGTCCCAACCATTATGATTTTTATGTACTCTTAGAGGCTTGTAGACAGATGTCATATATATGGGTACTTGTATGGACTTGTTGGCCTATGTTTTGAGTGTACTAATGATCATATCGACATTATAGGCCCTTATGTCACATGTAAGTTTCTATATCATGCTGGATCGTCTTATGTCGACTATTCCCTACATCCGCAACACCCCATCATCTCTAATAGAAACGTCCTTGGCATCGCCATTCTGCATTGTGTCCTTAAGGGCAAGCAAATAAGGGTGGTCATACTGACGCGCTCTGATGCGCTCATACAAAGAAGACTGAGAAACCACGAAAGCAAGTGTCACACCCCAAACTCATGGTGCGCGACCGACGCTCAACCGAGATAACCCGGCCAAGCAAGCCTATACATTACCTTCTACCCGGACTTATTCAAGAATAACAGTAAAATCCAATTCATTAATTAAGCGGTGAGGAGGATCAAGTAAACAACAACTCAAACTCGTTATCCGTAGTTACATCATTTATAAGTTCCAAAATACATACTCTTTTATAGTTTGAAGTGGAACGTGTGATACAATTACAACATTACCAACTTGACTTTCCCCATACCAACATACCACCCATGCTATGTCTACACAACCTCTATTATATACAAAAGCGTACAATGACAGTGTCGGCAACAAGGCTCAGGCTATACCTCAAAACATGGTGATAAAATGAACAAACAATACATGACCCCGAGTGAAGTGGGGCTAACCAAATCAATTGGGAAAAGAGTCTAGTGCTATCGCTGATCAGTGTCGCATTTTGTGTAACCACATGCATCCATTACAGATGCAGCGCCCCCGGCAAAAGGGACGTTAGTACTGTCGAATAGTACTAGTATATATGACTAAACACTCTCTCAAAGAAACGAGCAGTAGTGCAAGTAAGGACAGTCATAATATCAGTGAAAGCCTCAAACAACAACAACAACCCAATATAAACTCACTAGTGGGGGCTGGGGAGGGTAATGTCTACGCAGACCTTACCCCTACCCTGGGGTAGAGAAACTGTTTCCGATAGACCCTCGACTTTCTCCCTCCAAGAACTTCCCACCTTGATCTTGAGGTGACTCAAACTCACAACCTCTTGGTTGGAAGTGGAGGATGATCACTACTAGAGCAACCCCCTCTTGTCTAGTTAAAGCCTCAAACAATTACCAAATATAAAATTAGAGATAAGATAAGTTTTAAATAAATTTCCAAATTTTAAGTTGGGAAATCTTTGGTACCGGTATACCACTATTCATAATTTTGATTATGATTTCCAGCACAGTCACCACCATATGTGCTGCATGGCATCCGGTCACGACCCAATCGGCTATTACGTCTCATGCGAGACATCAACCAAATCACAATTTCAATTACCATTCTAACACAGTCACCGCCATGTGTGCGGCATGGCGTCCGATCATGACCCGATCGGCTAGGCCTTCTCATGTGATACATCAACCAAATCACAATTTCAATTACAATTCTAACACAGTTACCGCCACGGTGCGACATGGTGTCCGATCACGACCCGATCGGGTAGGCCGTTTTCATGTGAGACATCACCCTTTTCTATCAATCACCCTGTTTCATATTTCTTGCACATCTCTTAATTTCATTGGCACTAATGGTCACAATTGTATTATTTCTCTTGGAACATTTGCCATGTTTCATATTTCACATTTCGCATTACGTGA
The DNA here is from genome assembly GCF_000390325.3 of Nicotiana tomentosiformis. Lineage (NCBI taxonomy): Eukaryota > Viridiplantae > Streptophyta > Magnoliopsida > Solanales > Solanaceae > Nicotiana > Nicotiana tomentosiformis. Next base: position 7,230 of record NW_027175041.1, read on the forward strand.
TTCGTATTTCATGTTTTGTATTTATTTATATTTAAAACATTTAAGTACACATTTGAGCAACTCGGAATTTTTGGCACATTATGATTTCTTACACAAGCTTTCATTTGCTTTCCTTTGAAACACAACTTGAGGTCAAGGCATTTAGATATGCAAGACCTACTTTGAAAACATTCTCAAACAGTAGTACAACATAACAAGAGCATTTGAATTACATATTGATCACGAATGTCTTTTGGCACCAGCTTATCCGGGTAATAGATTCACAATAACCAACTCGGGACTTACATGGATATTGTGGAGTTAAATTTTAAGAGAAGAGTTTAGACAACATAACTTAATTGAGCTTCCTTAACTCTAAATGTTCCGAAAATCTTAGCAACTTTAATCTATTTTACAAAAGTAGCAAATTGAACCAAAATTAGGAAGATGATCATGGTTCTAGCACATTTGAGCATTTTATCAAGCACTAGGTGTACATTAAGGTTTCAAGCTCCTTTTATGGAGGATTCCTTCATCCCACAAACCATTCTTTACTATTTTAGCTCAACAATTTCCCTACATCCCATGATCAATCATGCATGCAAAATAAGACACTCCCATACCCATGAATTATCTTACTACTTGCCTATTTCTAGTTAAATTTCGAAATTAAGAGATAGGGTGTAGAATCTTACCTCTAGGATGAAGACCTTGTGTGCTTCCCTTGTTAATTCTTCCATGATTTTGAGTTAGAATTGGGGAATAATTGATCAAGGAACTCTCTCCCTCTCTAAATCCTTTTCTCTCTCTTCAAATATCAAGTTCTCCCTTCAGAAATGGTCCATAGGGTCTAAATAACGAAATGGGGTCGGGTTATAAAAACCCAAAAATTAAGCTCCGAAATGAGATATGCGGTCGCATAATTCTTCTACGGTCCGCGAAATGACCCTGCAAAACTAGGCTGGTCTGCCCCACTCTGCGGCCGTTATGCGGCCCGCAGACCTGTTCTGCAGTCATAATGCGCTGCAGAACCTCCCTCCGCAAACTTTCCAAGATGGCTTTGTGATCAGTGTGCGGCCGGTGAAATCATTTTGCGGTCGCATAATGGGCCGCGAAATGACATCCACAAATGCCCAATTCTGCCAAATATAATCCTCCAACTATCATTAACACATATGCGTACCTCGGCATCACGAAACCTCGGTTTGTTTTAGGAAAACTTTTACGGGGCCTTGCAGCAAAAACCTGGCTAGTCTCCGAAAAATCCAGTCTCGCAAAGTGATTAGCAAAGCCTGAACATCAATGGCTAGTGGTCTCTCTACTGCCGCAAAATACGCCAAATTACCCATACTCTGAGCCTTTGTACTCAAAGCATGGACCACCATATTGTCCTTCTCGGGATGATACAAAATGGTGATCTAATAGTCTTTCACCAACTTTAACCATCTTCGTTGCTCCAAATTAAGGTTCTTCCACTTGAACAGATACGGGAGACTCCGATGGTCGGTATAGACCTCACATGGAACACCGTATAGATATTGCCTCCAATTCTTCAATGCATGAACAATAGATACCAATTCTAAGTCATGCACGGGGTAATTCTTCTCCTGAACCTTCAACTGTCGAGATGCGTAAGCAATCACCCTACCATTTTGCATCAACACCGCGCCAAGCCCAATACGTGATGTATCACAATACAAAGTGTATTACCCGAAACTTGTAGGAAACACCAGCACTGGGGCCGTAGTCAATGTAGTCTTGAGCATCTGAAAATTCACCTCACACTTGTAAGACCATCTGAAAGGAGCACCCTTCTAGGACAATCTAGTCAAAGGTGAAGCAATTGATGAGAATCCCTATACGAAACGAAGATAATATCCGGCCAAACTAAGGAAACTCTGAATCTCAGTTACTGAAGATGGTCTGGGCCAACTCTGAACTGCCTCAATCTTGTTTGGATCTACCTTGATCCCCTAATTAGACACCATGTGACACAAAAATGCCACTGAATCTAGCCAAAACTCACACTTGGATAATTTTGCATATAACTTCTTCTCTCTCATTGTTTGGAGCACGATCCGCAAGTTCTGCTCATAGTCCTCCCGATTGCGA
>NW_027175042.1:0-9290 GCF_000390325.3 Nicotiana tomentosiformis
GAAAATAAAACTAGAATTCCAATTCTCATATTTTCGTGTGCTATAGCCCACGCCTTCCAAGTGGTCCCGGGACCCCAGGACCCTGATCGCCTAAAATTTTTGCAGGCCATCAAATATGACTTAAGGAACCATAGTCAATGCCTAGCCATTATCGTTTCTCATTTTTTGCGTTTATTGGCCAAAGAACTAGAATTCTGCCCGATTCCCATATTTCTGTGTGCAATAGCCCACGCCTTCCGAGTGGGCCGGGCCCCACTGACTCGGATCGCCAAAAAATAATTAGTCCATCAAGTACGACCTAGGGAACCATAGTCACTGCCCTGCCATGATCGTTCCTCATTTTTTGCATTTTTCGGCCAAAAAACTAGAATTTCGTCCAAATCCCATATTTTCGTCTGCTATAGCCCATGCCTTTCAAGTGGTCCCAGGACCCCCGGACCTCGATCGTCTAAAAATTTTCGTGGCCATCAAATATGAGATAAGGGACATAGTCACCGCCCCGGCATGAACATTCCTCATTTTTGCATTTTTCGGCCAAAAAACTAGAATTCCGACCGTTTCCCATATTTTCGTGTGCGCCCAAGCCTTCCGAGTGGGCCGGGCCCCCCAGTCTGGAATCACCTAAAAATCTTTCGGGCCATCAAATATGACCTAAGCAACCATAGTGACCGCCCCGCCATGATCGTTCCTCATGTTTTTCATTTTTCGGCCAAAAAACTAGAATTCCGCCCGATTCCCATATTTTCGTGTGCTATAGCCCACGCCTTCTTTGTGGGCCGGGCCCCCCGGATTCGGATCGCCTAAAATTTTTTTGGGCAATTAAATACGACCTAAGGAACCATAGTCACCGCCCCGCCATGATCATTCCTCATTTTTTGCATTTTTTGGCCAAAAATATAGAATTCCGCCCGATTCCTATATTTTCGTGTGCTATAGATCACGCCTTCAGAATGTGCCGCGCCCCCACGACCTTTATCGCCTAAAATTTTTCTGGGCCACCAAATATGACCTATAGAACCATAGTCACCTCCTTGCTATGACCATTCCTCATTTTTTCTACGTTTTTCAGCAAAAAAACTAGAATTCCACCCGATTCCCATATTTTCGTGTGCTAGCCCACGCCTTCCAAGTGGTAACGGGACCCCTGGACTCGGATCGGCTAAAATTTTTCCGAGCCATCAAATACGACCTAAAGAACCATGGTAACCGCCCTGCCATGACCGTTCCTCATTTTTTTTGCGTTTTACAGAAAAAAACTAGAATTCCAATTCCCATATTTTCGTGTGCTATAGCCTACGCCTTCAGAGTGGTCCCGGGACCCCCAGGCCCTGATCGCCTAAAATTTTTGCAGGCCATCAAATACGACCTAAGGAACTATAGCCACCTCCCCTCCATGATCATTCCTCATTTTTTGTGTTTTACGGCCAAAAACTAGAATTCTACCCGATTCCCATATTTTCGTGTGCTATAGCCCACGCCTTCGGAGTGGATCGGGCCCCCCGGGCTATGATCGCCTAAAATGTTTCCGGGCCATCAAATACGACCTAAGGAGCCATAGTCACTGCCCCGCAATGATCACTCCATGGAGCCGGATTGCCTAAAAATTATTCGGGCCATCAAATACGATATAAGGAACCATAGTCACCGCCCCAACATGACCTTTCCTCATTTTTTTGCATTTTGAGGCCAAAAAAACTAGAATTCTGCACGATTCCCATATAGCCCACGCCTTACGAGTGGGCCGGGCCCCGTGGTCTCGGATCGCCTAAAAGTTTTTCGGGCCCTCAAATACTACCTAAGGAACCATAGTCACCGCCCCGCCGTGATCGTTCCTCATTTTTTACGTTTTTCGGCCACAAACCTAGAATTTTGCCTGATTCCCATATTTTCATGTGCCATAGCCCACGCCTTCCGAGTCGGTTAGTCCCCCGTGACTCGGATAGCCTAAATTCTTTTCGGGCCATCAAATACGACCTAGGGAACCATAGTCACCGCCCCGCCATGATCATTCTTCATATTTTGCATTTTTCGGCCAAAAAACTAGAATTTTGCCCTATTCCAATATTTTCGTGTGCTATAGCCCACGCCTTCCAAGTGGTCCCGGGACCCCGATCGCCTAAATTTTTCTGGACAATAAAATACAACCTAAAAAACAATAGTCATTGCCCCACCATGATCGTTCCTCATTGTTTGCGTTTTTCTACCAAAAAACTAGAATTTCGCGTGATTCCAATATTTTCGTGTGCTGTAGCCCACGGCTTCCCAGTGGGTAGGGCCCCCCGGAGCCGGATCGCCTATAATTTTTTCGGGCCATCAAGAAAGACCTAAGGAACCATAGTCACCGCCCCGTCATGATCGTTCCTCATGTTTTGCATTTTTCGGCCAAAAAACTTGAATTTCGCTTGATTCCAATATTTTCGTGTGCTATAACACACGCCTTCCCAGTGGGTAGGGCCCCCCGGAACCGGATCGCCTAAAAAATTTTAGGGCCATCAAATACAACCTAAGGAACCATAGTCACCTCCCCGTCATGATCGTTCCTCATTTTTCCGTTTTTCGGTTAAAAAAACTAGAATTCCGCCCGATTCCCATATTTTCATGTGCTATAGGCTACGCCTCACGAGTGAGCCGGGCCCCCTGGTCTCGGATCACCTAAAAGTTTTTCAGGCCATCAAATACTATATCCCACGCCTTCCAAGTGGTCCCGCGACCCCCCAGACCCCGATTGCCAAAATTTTTCCGGGCCATAAAATATGACCTAAAGAACAATAGTCACCGCCCCGCCATGATTATTCCACATTTTTTGCGTTTTTCGGCCAAAAAATTAGAATTTCGCCTGATTCCAATATTTTCGTGTGCTATAGCCCACGCCTTCCGAGTGGGTCGGGCCCCCGGACTCGGATTGCCTAAAATGGTTCCGGGCCATGAAATTCGTCCTAAAGAACCATAGTCACCGCCTTGCCATGACCGATCCTCTCTTTTTGCGTTTTATGGCCAAAAAACAAGAATTCCGCCCGATTACCATATTTTTGTGTGAACCCACGCCTTCCAAGTTGTCCCGGGACCCCCGGACCCTAATCGCCTAAAACTTTTCCGGGCCATCAAATATGACCTAAGGAACCATAGTCACCTCCTCGCCAGGATCGTCCCTCATTTTTTGCATTTTTCGGCCAAAATACTAGATTCCACGCGATTCCCATATTTTCGAGTGCGTCCACGCCTTCCGAGTGGGTCGGGCCCCCCGTACTAGAATCGCCTACTAATTTTTTGGGCCATCAAATATGACCTAAGGAACCATAGTTACCGCCCCGCCATGATCATTCCTCATTTTTTACATTTTTTGGCCAAAAAACTAAAATTCCGCCCGATTCCCATATTTTCGTGTGCAATAGCCCATGCCTTCCGAGTGGGCCGGGCCCCCTGACTCGGAACTCCAAATTTTTTTTCGGAACATCAAATACGACTTAGGGAACCATAGTCACCTCCCCGCCATGATCGTTCCTCATTTTATGCATTTTTGGGCCAAAAAACTAGAATTCCGCCCGATTCCCACATTTTCGTATGTTATAGCCCACGCCTTCCAAGTGGACCCCCGGACCCCGATCGCCTAAAAATTTTCTGGGCCATCAAATACAATCTAAGGAACCATAGTCATCGCCCCGCCATGATCATTCCTCATGTTTTGCATTTTTCGGCCAAAAAACTAGAATTTCGCCCGATTCCCATATTTTCGTGTGCGTCCATGCCTTCCGAGTGGGCTGGGCCCCCCAGACTAGGTTCGCCTAAAAAGTATTCGGGCCATAAAATATGACCTAAGGAACCATAGTCACCGCTCCGCCATGATCGTTCATCATTTTTTATGTTTTCGGCCAAAAACTATAATTCCGCGCGATTCCAATATTTTCGTGTGCTATAGCCCACGCTTTCCGAGTGGGGGACGGGCCCCCTGACTCGGATTGCCAAAAAACATTTCGGGCCATCAAATATGACCTAGGGAACCATAGTCACCCCCCCGCCATGATCGTTCCTCATTTTTTGCATTTTTCAGACAAAAAACTAGAATTCCGCCTCATTCCCATATTTTCGTGTGCGCCAGCCCACGCCTTCCAAGTGGTTCCAGGACTCCCGGACCCCGATATCCTAAAATTTTTCTGGGCCATCAAATACGACCTAAGGAACCATAGTCACCGCCACGCCATCACCTTTCCTCATTGTTTGCATTTTAGTGCCAAAAACTAGAATTCCACCTGATTCCCATATTTTCTTGTGCTATAGCCCAACCTTCCAAGTGGTCCCGGGACCACCAAACTCGAATCACCTAAAAACTTTTCGGGCCATTAAATACGACCAAAGGAACTATAGTCACCGCCCCGCCATGATCGCTCCTCACTTTTTGCATTTTACGGCCAAAAAACTAGAATTTCGCCCGATTCCCATACTGTCGTGTGCGTCGACGACTTCCGAGTGGGCCGGGCCCCGCGGACTACGATCGCCTAAAATTTTTTCGGGCCATCAAATACAACCTAAGGAACCATAGTCACCGCCCCGCCATGATCATTCCTCATTATTTGCATTTTTCGGCCAAAAAACTAGAATTCCGCCCGATTCCCATATTTTCGTGTGCTATAGCCAACGCCTTCCGAGTGGGCCGGGCCCCCCGAATTGGGATCGCCTATAAGATTTTCGGTCCATCTAATACGACCTAAGGAACCATAGTCACCGCCCCGCCATGATCGTTCCTCATTATTTGCATTTTTCGGCCAAAAAACTAGAATTCCGACGATTCTCATATTTTCGTGTGCTATAGCCCACTCCTTCCAAGTGGTCCCGGGACCCCCGAACCCCGATCTCCTAAATTTTTTTCGGGCCATAAAATACCACCTAAGGAACCATAGTCACCGTCCCGCCATGATCGTTCCTTATTTTTTGCGATCTTTCGGCCAAAAAACTTTAATTCCTCGCGATTCCCATATTTTCGTGTGCTATAGCCCACGCCTTCCGAGTGAGCAGGGCCCCCCGGACTCCGATCCCCTAAAATTTTTCGGGCCATTAAATACGACCAAAGGAACCATACTCACCGCCCCGCCATGATCGTTCCTCACTTTTGCATTTTACGGCCAAAAAACTAGAATTCCGCCTGATTCCCATATTTGCGCGTGTGCCCACGCCTTCCGAGTGGGCCGGGCCCCCCGTACTGGAATTGCCTAACAAGTTTTCGGGCCATCGAATACGACCTAAGGAATGATAGTCACCGCCCCTCCATGATAATTCTTCATTTTTTACGTTTTTCGGCCAAAAAACTAGAATTCCGCCCGATTCCCATATTTTCGTGTGCTATAGCCCACACCTTCCAAGTGGTCCCGGGACCCCCGGACCCCGATCGCCTAAAATTTTTCTAGGGCATCAAATACGACCTAAGGAACCATAGTCACCGCCCAGCCATGATCATTCCTCTTTTTTTGTGTTTTTCGGCCAAAAAACTAGAATTCCGTCCGATTTCCATATTTTCATGTGCGCCCACCCCTTCCGAGTGGGACGGGCCCCCGGACTGTGATCGCCTAAATTTTTTTAGGGCCATCAAATACGACCTAAGGAACCATAGTCACCGCACCGCAATGATCGTTCTCATTATTTGCATTTTTCAGCCAAAAAACTAGAATTTCGCCCGATTCCCATATTGTCGTGTGTTATAGTCCACTCCTTCCAAGTGGTCCCGGGACCCCCGAACCCCGATCTCCTAAATTTTTTTGGGCCATCAAATACCACCTAAGGAACCATAGTCAGCGTCCCGCCATGATCGTTCCTTATTTTTTGCGATTTTCGGCCAAAAAACTAGAATTCCTCGCGATTCCCATATTTTCGTGTACTATAACCCACGCCTTCCGAGTGGGCAGGGACCCCCGGACTCCGATCGCCTAAAATTTTTTGGGCCATTAAATATGACCAAAGGAACCATAGTCACCGCCCCGCCATGATAGTTCCTCACTTTTTACATTTTACGGGCAAAAAACTAGAATTTCGCCTGATTCCTAGATTTGCGCGTGCGCCCACGCTTTCCGAGTGGGCCGGGCCCCCCGTACTGGAATCGCCTAAAAAGGTTTCGGGCCATCAAATACGACCTAAGGAACCATAGTCACCGCCTCGCCATGATCATTCCACATTTTTACGTTTTTCGGCCAAAAAAATAGAATTCCGCCCGATTCCCATATTTTCGTGTATTGTAGCCCACGCCTTCCAAGTGATCCCGGGACCCCCGGACACCGATCACCTAAAATTTTTCTGGGGCATCAAATACGACCTAAGGAACCATAGTCACTGCCCCGCCATGATCGTTCCTTGTTTTTTACGTTTTTCGGCCAAAAAACTTGAATTCCTCGCAATTCCCATATTTTCGTGTGCTATAGCCCACGCCTTCCGAGTGGTCCCGCCCCCCCCGGGCTGTGATCGCCTAAAAAAATTTTCGGGTCATCTAATACGACCTAAGGAACAATAGTCACCGCCCTGTCATGATCGTTCCCTTATTTTTTGCATTTTTCGACCAAAAAACTAGAATTCCGCCTGATTCCCATATTTTCGTGTGCTATATAGCCCACGCCTACCGAGTGGGCCGCGCCCCCCGGACAAGGATCACCAAATTGTTTTTCAGGCCATCAAATAGGACCTAGAGAACCATAGTCACCGCCCTGCCATGATCATTCATCATTTTTTCTGCGTTGTTTGGCCAAAAAATTAGAATTTCGCCCGATTCCCATATTTTCGTGTGCTATAACCCACACCTTCCAAGTGGTCCCGGGGCCCTCGAACCCCGATCTCCTAAAAAAAATTTGGGAGATCAAATACAACCTAAGGAACCATAGTCACCGCCCCGCCATGATCGTTCCTCAATATTTGCATTTTTCGGCCAAAAAACTTGAATTCCACGCGATACCCATATTTTCGTGTGCGCCCACGCCTTCCAAGTGGTCCCGGGACCCCGGACCCCGATCGCCTAAAATTTTCCCGGTCCATCAAATACGACCTAAGGAACCATAGTCACTGCCCCGCAATGATCGTTCCTCATTTTATGCATTTTTCAGCCATAATACTAGAATTTTGCCCGATTCTCATATTTTCGCGTGCGTCCACGCCTTCCGAGTGGGTCGGGCCACCCGTACTGGGATCGTCTAAAACTTTTTTGGGCCATCAAATACGACCTAAGGAACCATAGTCACCGCTCCGCCATGATCATTCCTCATTTTTTTCGATTTTAGGCCATAAAACTAGAATTCCGTCCGATTCCCAAATTTTCGTGTGCAATAGCCCACGCATTCCGAGTGGGCCGGCCCCTCTGACACGGATCGTCTAAAAATTTTTCGGGCCAACAAATACGACCTAGGGAACCACAGTCACCACCCTGCCATGATCGTTCCTCATTTTTTGCATTTTTTGGAAAAAAAAACTAGAATTCCGCCTGATTCCCATATTTTCGTTTGCTATAGCCCATGCCTTCCAAGTGGTCCCGGGACCCCCGAACCCCGATCTCCTAAAACAATTTCTGGAAATCAAATACGACCTAAGGAATCATAGTTACCTCCCTGCCATGATCGTTCCTCATTTTTTGCGCTTTCGGCAATAAACTTGAATTCCGCCCGATTCCCATATTTTCGTGTGCTATAACCCACACCTTCCAAGTGGTCCCGGGGCCCTCGAACCCCGATCTCCTAAAAAAAATTTGGGAGATCAAATACAACCTAAGGAACCATAGTCACCGCCCCGCCATGATCGTTCCTCAATATTTGCATTTTTCGGCCAAAAAACTTGAATTCCACGCGATACCCATATTTTCGTGTGCGCCCACGCCTTCCAAGTGGTCCCGGGACCCCGGACCCCGATCGCCTAAAATTTTCCCGGTCCATCAAATACGACCTAAGGAACCATAGTCACTGCCCCGCAATGATCGTTCCTCATTTTATGCATTTTTCAGCCATAATACTAGAATTTTGCCCGATTCTCATATTTTCGCGTGCGTCCACGCCTTCCGAGTGGGTCGGGCCACCCGTACTGGGATCGTCTAAAACTTTTTTGGGCCATCAAATACGACCTAAGGAACCATAGTCACCGCTCCGCCATGATCATTCCTCATTTTTTTCGATTTTAGGCCATAAAACTATAATTCCGTCCGATTTCCAAATTTTCGTGTGCAATAGCCCACGCATTCCGAGTGGACCGGGCCCCTCTGACCCGGATCGTCTAAAATTTTTTTGGGCCAACAAATACGACCTAGGTAACCACAGTCACCGCCCTGCCATGATCGTTCCTCATTTTTTGCATTTTTCGGAAAAAAAACTAGAATTCCGCCCGATTCCCATATTTTCGTTTGCTATAGCCCATGCCTTCCAAGTGGTCCCGGGACCCCCGAACCCCGATCTCATATTTTCGTGTGCGCCGACGCCTTCCGAGTGGACCGGGCCCCCTACACTGTGATCGCCTAAAAGTTTTTTGGGCCATGAAATATGACCTAAAAAACCATAATCACCACCCCGCCATGATCGTTCCTTATTTTTTTTACGTTTTTTGGCCAAAAAACTAGATTTGCGCCCGATTCTCATATTTTCGTGTGCTATAGCCCACGCTTTCCGAGTGGTCCCGGGCCCCCCGGACCCAAATCTCCTAAAATTTTTCTGGTCCATCAAATACGACCTATGGAACCATAGTCACCGCCCAACCACGATCGTTTCTCATTATTTGCGTTTTTCGGCCAAAAAACTAGAATTTTGCCCGATTCACATATTTTCGTGTGCAGCCCACGCCTTCCGAGTGGGCCTGGCCCCCCGGACTAGGATCGCCTAAAAAGATTTCGGGCCATCAAATACGACCTAGGGAACCATAGTCACCGCCCCGCCATGATCGTTCCTCATTATTTGCATTTTTCGGCGAAAAAACTAGAATTTCTCCCGATTCCCATATTTTCGTGTGCTGTAGCCCACGCCTTCCAAGTTGTCCCGGGATTCCCGGACCCCAATTGCCTAAATTTTTCCAGGCCATAAAATATGACCTAAAGAACCATAGTCACCGCCCCGCCATGATCGTTCCTCATTTTTTGCGTTTTTCGGCCAAAAATCTAGAATTATGCCTGATTCCAATATTTTCGTGTGCTATAGCCCACGCCTTCCCAGTGGGTAAGGCCCCCCGAAGCTGGATCGCCTAAAATTTTTCCGGGCCATCAAATTCGACCTAAGGAACCATAGTCACTGCCACATCATGATCGTTCCTTATTTTTTTGCGTTTTTCGGCCAAAAAACTAGAATTCT
>NW_027175043.1:0-9085 GCF_000390325.3 Nicotiana tomentosiformis
TTTTCGTGTGCTATACCCACGCCCTCCAAGTGGTCCGGGGAGCCGCGGACCCCGATCGCCTAAAATTTTTCCAGACTATCAAATACGACCTAAGGTACCATAGTATCCGCCCCGCCATTGTCGTTCCTTAGTTTTTGCATTTTTCAGCCAAACAACTAGAATTCCGCGCGATTCCCATATTTTTGTGTGCTATAGCCCACGCCTTCCGGGTGGTCCCGGGACCTCCTGACCCCTATCGCATAAAATTTTTCCGGACTATCAAATACGACCTAAGGAACCATAGTATCCGCCCCGCCTTGATCGTTCCTCTTTTTTTTGAGTTTTTCGGCCAAACAACTAGAATTCCGCGCGATTCCCATATTTTTGTGTGTTATAGCCCACGCCTTCCGAGTGGTCCTGGGACCTCCGGACCCCTATCACCTAATATTTTTCCGGACTATCAAATAAGAACAAAGGAACCATAGTCACCACCCTTCCAAGATCTTTCCACATTTTTTGCATGTTACTGAAAAAGACCTAGAATTTTGCCCGATTCCCATATTTTCGTGTGCTATACCCACGCATTCCGAGTGGTCCCAAGAGCCGCGGACCCCGATCGCCTAAAATTTTTCCGGGCAATCAAATACGACCTAAGGAACCATAGTATCCGCCCCGCCATGATCGTTTCTTATTTTTTGCATTTTTCGGCCAAACAACTAGAATTCCGCGCGATTCCCATATTTTTGTGTGTTATAGCCCACACCTTCCGAGTGTTCCCGGGACCTCAGGACCCCTATCGCCTAAAATTTTTCCGTACTATCAAATAAGACCAAAGGAACCATAGTCACCACCCTGCCAAGATCTTTCCACATGTTTTGCAGTTTACTGAAAAAGACCTAGAATTTCGCCCGATTCCTATATTTTCGTGTGCTATACCCACACATTCCGAGTGGTCCCAAGAGCCGCGGACCTCGATCGCCTAAAATTTTTCCGGGCAATCAAATACGACCTAAGGAACCATAGTATCCGCCCGCCATGATCGTTCCTTATTTTTTGCGTTTTACGGCCAAACAACTAGAATTCCGCGCGATTCCCATATTTTTGTGTGTTATAGCCCACACCTTCCGAGTGTTCCCGGGACCTCAGGACCCCTATCGCCTAAAATTTTTCCGGACTATCAAATATGACCTAAGGAACCATAGTCACCGCCTAGCCATGATCATTCCTCATTTGTTGCGTTTTTCGGCCAAAAAACTAGAATTTCGCCCGATTACAATATTTTTGTGTGCTATTGCCCACCCTTCCTAGTGGTTCCGGGACCCCCGGACCCCGATCGCCTAAAATTTTTCCGGGCCGTCAAATATGACCTAAGGAACCATAGTAACCGCCCCGCCATCATCGTTTCTCATTTTTTGCATTTTTGGCCAAAAACTAGAATTACGCCCAATTCCCATATTTTCGGGTGCTATACCCACGCCTTCCAAGTGGTTCGGGGAGCCGCGGACCCCGATCCCCTAAACTTTTTCCGGACTATCAAATACGACCTAAGGTACCATAGTCACCGCCTGACCATGATCATTCCAAATGCTTTTCATTTTTTGGCCAAAAAACTAGAACTCCGCGCGATTTGCATATTTTCGTGTGCTATAGCTTACGCCTTCCGAGTGGTCCCGGGAGCCGTGGACCCCGATCGCCTAAAATTTTCTCGGCCATCAAATAAGACCTAAGGAACCATAGTTACAGCCCCGCCATGATCGTTCCTCATTTATTGCATTTTCGGCCAAAAAACTAGAATTTCGCTCGATTACCATATTTTTGTGTGCTATTGCCCACGCCTTCCGAGTGGGCCGGGCTGCCGTACTTGGATCGCCTAAAAACTTTTCGGGCCATCAATTAGGACCTAAGGAACCATAGTCACCGCCTCGCCATGACCGTTCCTCATTTTTTACATTTTTTGGCCGAAAAACTAGAATTCCGCCCGATTCCCATATTTTTTTGTGCTATCGCCCACGCCTTCCGAGTGGGCCGGGGCTCCCGGAGCCGGATCGACTAAAACGTTTCCGGACTATCACATACGACCTAAGGAACCATAGTATCTGCCCCGCCATGATCGTTCTTCATTTTTTGCATTTTTCGGCCAAACAGCTAGAATTCCGCACGATTCCCATATTTTCGTGCGCTATAGCCCACGCCTTCCGAGTGGGCCGTGCCCCCCTCACTCGGATCACCTAAAACGTTTTGGGCCATCAAATAAGACCTAAGGAACCATAGTCACCTTTCCGCCATGATCATTTCTCATTTTTTGCATTTTTCGGCCAAACAACTAGAATTCCGCGCGATTCCCATATTTTTGTGTGTTATAGCCTACGCCTTCCGAGTGGTCCCGGGACCTCCTGACCCCTATCGCCTAAAATTATTCCGGACGATCAAATACAACCTAAGGAACCTAGTATCCTCCCCGCCATGATCGTTCCTCTTTTTTTGAGTTTTTCGACCAAACAACTAGAATTCCGCGCAATTCCCATATTTTGGTGTGTTATAGCCCACGCCTTCCGAGTGGTCTTGGGACCTCCGGACCCCTATCACCTAATATTTTTCCGGACTATCAAATAAGACCAAAGGAACCATAGTCACCACCCTGCCAAGATCTTTCCACATTTTTTGCATGTTACTGAAAAAGACCTAGAATTTCGCCCGATTCCTATATTTTCGTGTGCTATACCCACACATTCCGAGTGGTCCCAAGAGCCGCGGACCTCGATCGCCTAAAATTTTTCCGGGCAATCAAATACGACCTAAGGAACCATAGTATCCGCCCGCCATGATCGTTCCTTATTTTTTGCGTTTTACGGCCAAACAACTAGAATTCCGCGCGATTCCCATATTTTTGTGTGTTATAGCCCACACCTTCCGAGTGTTCCCGGGACCTCAGGACCCCTATCGCCTAAAATTTTTCCGGACTATCAAATATGACCTAAGGAACCATAGTCACCGCCTAGCCATGATCATTCCTCATTTGTTGCGTTTTTCGGCCAAAAAACTAGAATTTCGCCCGATTACAATATTTTTGTGTGCTATTGCCCACCCTTCCTAGTGGTTCCGGGACCCCCGGACCCCGATCGCCTAAAATTTTTCCGGGCCGTCAAATACGACCTAAGGAACCATAGTAACCGCCCCGCCATCATCGTTTCTCATTTTTTGCATTTTTGGCCAAAAAACTAGAATTACGCCCAATTCCCATATTTTCGGGTGCTATACCCACGCCTTCCAAGTGGTTCGGGGAGCCGCGGACCCCGATCCCCTAAACTTTTTCCGGACTATCAAATACGACCTAAGGTACCATAGTCACCGCCTGACCATGATCATTCCAAATGCTTTTCATTTTTTGGCCAAAAAACTAGAACTCCGCGCGATTTGCATATTTTCGTGTGCTATAGCTTACGCCTTCCGAGTGGTCCCGGGAGCCGTGGACCCCGATCGCCTAAAATTTTCTGGGCCATCAAATAAGACCTAAGGAACCATAGTCACAGCCCCGCCATGATCGTTCCTCATTTATTGCATTTTCGGCCAAAAAACTAGAATTTCGCTCGATTACCATATTTTTGTGTGCTATTGCCCACGCCTTCCGAGTGGGCCGGGCTGCCGTACTTGGATCGCCTAAAAACTTTTTGGGCCATCAATTAGGACCTAAGGAACCATAGTCACTGCCTCGCCATGACCGTTCCTCATTTTTTACATTTTTTGGCCAAAAAACTAGAATTCCGCCCGATTCCCATATTTTTTTGTGCTATCGCCCACGCCTTCCGAGTGGGCCGGGGCCCCCGGAGCCGGATCGACTAAAACGTTTCCGGACTATCACATACGACCTAAGGAACCATAGTATCTGCCCCGCCATGATCGTTCTTCATTTTTTGCATTTTTCGGCCAAACAGCTAGAATTCCGCGCGATTCCCATATTTTCGTGTGCTATAGCCCACGCATTCCGAGTGGGCCGTGCCCCCCTCACTCGGATCACCTAAAACGTTTTGGGCCATCAAATAAGACCTAAGGAACCATAGTCACCTTTCCGCCATGATCATTTCTCATTTTTTGCATTTTTCGGCCAAACAACTAGAATTCCGCGCGATTCCCATATTTTTGTGTGTTATAGCCCACGCCTTCCGAGTGGTCCCGGGACCTCCTGACCCCTATCGCCTAAAATTATTCCGGATGATCAAATACAACCTAAGGAACCTAGTATCCTCCCCGCCATGATCGTTCCTCTTTTTTTGAGTTTTTCGGCCAAACAACTAGAATTCCGCGCAATTCCCATATTTTGGTGTGTTATAGCCCACGCCTTCCGAGTGGTCTTGGGACCTCCGGACCCCTATCACCTAATATTTTTCCGGACTATCAAATAAGACCAAAGGAACCATAGTCACCACCCTGCCAAGATCTTTCCACATTTTTTGCATGTTACTGAAAAAGACCTAGAATTTCGCCTGATTCCCATATTTTCGCGTGCTATACCCACGTATTCCGAGTGGTCCCAAGAGCTGCGGACCCCGATCGCCTAAAAATTTTCCGGGGAATCAAATAAAACCTAAGGAACTATAATATCCGTCCCGCCATGATCGTTTCTTTTTTTTTTTTTCGTTTTTCGGCCAAACAACTAGAATTCTGTGCGATTCCCATATTTTTGAGTGTTATAGCCCACACCTTCCGAGAGGTCCCGGGACCTTAGGACCCCTATCGCCTAAAATTATTCCGGACTATCAAATACGACCTAAGGAACCATAGTCACCGCCCAGCCATGATCATTCCTCATTTGATGCATTTTTCGGCCAAAAAACTAGAATTCCGCCCGATTACAATATTTTTGTGTGCTATTGCCCACCCTTCCCAGTGGTTCCGGGACCCCCGGACCCCGATCGCCTAAAATTTTTCCGGGCCATCAAATACGACCTAAGGAACCATAGTAACCGCCCCGCCATCATCGTTTCTCATTTTTTGCATTTTTTGGCCAAAAAACTAGAATTACGCCCGATTCCCATATTTTTGTGTGCTATAGCCCACGCCTTCCGAGTGGTCCCGGGACCTCCTGACCCCTATCGCCTAAAATTTTTCCGGACTATCAAATACAACCTAAGGAACCATAGTATCAGCCCCGCCATGATCGTTCCTCTTTTTTGCATTTTTCGGCCAAACAACTAGAATTCCACGCGATTCCCATATTTTTGTGTGTTATAGCCCACGCCTTCCGAGTGGTCCCGGGACCTCCTGACCCCTATCGCCTAAAATTTTTCCGGACTATCAAATACGACCTAAGGAACCATAGTAACCGCCTCGCCATCATCGTTTCTCATTTTTTGCATTTTTCGGCCAAAAAACTAGAATTACGCCCGATTCCCATATTTTTATGTGTTATAGCCCACGCCTTCCGAGTGGTCCCGGGACCTCCTGACCCCTATCGCCTAAAATTTTTCCGGACTATCAAATATGGCCTAAGGAACCATAGTATCCGCCCCGCCATGATCGTTCCTTAGTTTTTGCATTTTTTAGCCAAACAACTAGAATTCCGCGCGATTCCCATATTTTTGTGTGCTATAGCCCACGCCTTCCGAGTGGCCCCGGGACCTCCTGACCCCTATCGCCTAAAATTTTTCCGGACAATCAAATACGACCTAAGGAACCATAGTATCCGCCCCGCCATGATCGTTCCTCTTTTTTTTGAGTTTTTCGGCCAAACAACTAGAATTCCACGCGATTCCCATATTTTTGTGTGTTATAGCCCACGCTTTCCGAGTGGTCCCGGGACCTCCGGACCCCTATCGCCTAATATTTTTCCGGACTATCAAATAAGACCAAAGGAACCATAGTTACCACCCTTCCAAGATCTTTCCACATGTTTTGCATGTTACTGAAAAAGACATAGAATTTTGCCCGATTCCCATATTTTCGTGTGCTATACCCACGCATTCCGAGTGGTCCCAAGAGCCGCGGACCCCGATCGCCTAAAATTTTTCCGGGCAATCAAATACGACCTAAGGAACCATAGTATCTGCCCCGCCATGATCGTTTCTTATTTTTTGTGTTTTTCGGCCAAACAACTAGAATTCCGCGCGATTCCCATATTTTTGTGTGTTATAGCCCACACTTTCCGAGAGGTCCCGGGACCTCAGGACCCCTATCGCCTAAAATTTTTTCGGACTATCAAATACGACCTAAGGAACCATAGTCACCGCCCAGCCATGATCATTCCTCATTTGTTGCGTTTTTCGGCCAAAAAACTAGAATTTCGCCCGATTACAATATTTTTGTGTGCTATTGCCCACCCTTCCCAGTGGTTCCGGGACCCCCGGACCCCGATCGCCTAAAATTTTTCCGGGCCGTCAAATACGACCTAAGGAACCATAGTAACCACCCCGCCATCATCGTTTCTCATTTTTTGCATTTTTTGGCCGAAAAACTAGAATTACTCCCGATTCCCATATTTTTGTGTGTTATAGCCCACGCCTTCCGAGTGGTCCCGGGACCTCCTGACCCCTATCGCCTAAAATTTTTCCGGACTATCAAATACGACCTAAGGAACCATAGTATCTGCCCCGCCAAGATCGTTCCTCTTTTTTTGCATTTTTCGGCTAAACAACTAGAATTCCACGCGATTCCCATATTTTTGTGTGTTATAGCCCACGCTTTCCGAGTGGTCCCGGGACCTCCGGACCCCTATCGCCTAATATTTTTCCGGACTATCAAATAAGACCAAAGGAACCATAGTTACCACCCTTCCAAGATCTTTCCACATGTTTTGCATGTTACTGAAAAAGACATAGAATTTTGCCCGATTCCCATATTTTCGTGTGCTATACCCACGCATTCCGAGTGGTCCCAAGAGCCGCGGACCCCGATCGCCTAAAATTTTTCCGGGCAATCAAATACGACCTAAGGAACCATAGTATCCGCCCGCCCTGATCGTTCCTTATTTTTTGCGTTTTTCGGCCAAACAACTAGAATTCCGCGAGATTCCCATATTTTTGTGTTTTATAGCCCACACCTTCCGAGTGTTCCCGGGACCTCAGGACCCCTATCGCCTAAAATTTTTCCGGACTATCAAATATGACCTAAGGAACCATAGTCACCGCCCAGCCATGATCATTCCTCATTTGTTGCGTTTTTCGGACAAAAAACTAGAATTCCGCCCGATTACAATATTTTTGTGTGCTATTGCCCACCCTTCCCAGTGGTTCCGGGACCCCTGGACCTCGATCGCCTAAAATTTTTCCGGGCCGTCAAATACGACCTAAGGAACCATAGTAACCGCCCCGCCATAATCGTTTCTCATTTTTTGCATTTTTTGGCCAAAAACTAGAATTACGCCCAATTCCCATATTTTCGGGTGCTATACCCACGCCTTCCAAGTGGTTCGGGGAGCCGCGGACCCCGATCCCCTAAACTTTTTCCGGACTATCAAATACGACCTAAGGTACCATAGTCACCGCCCGACCATGATCGTTCCAAATGCTTTGCATTTTTTGGCCAAAAAACTAGAACTCCGCACGATTTGCATATTTTCGTGTGCTATAGCCTCCGCCTTCCGAGTGGTCCCGGGAGCCGTGGTCCCCGATCGCCTAAAATTTTCTGGGCCATCAAATAAGACCTAAGGAACCATAGTCACAGCCCCGCCATGATCGTTCCTCATTTATTGCATTTTCGGCCAAAAAACTAGAATTTCGCTCGATTACCATATTTTTGTGTGCTATTGCCCACGCCTTCCGAGTTGGCCGGGCTGCCGGACTCGGATCGCCTAAAAACTTTTCGGGCCATCAATTAGGACCTAAGGAACCATAGTCACTGCCTCGCCATGATCGTTCCTCATTTTTTACATTTTTTGACCAAAAAACTAGAATTCCGCCCGATTCCCATATTTTTGTGTGCTATCGCCCACGCCTTCCGAGTGGGCCGGGGCCCCCGGAGCCGGATCGTCTAAAAAGTTTCCGGACTATCAAATACGACCTAAGGAACCATAGTATCAGCCCCGCCATGATCGTTCCTCTTTTTTTGCATTTTTCGGCCAAATAACTAGAATTCCACGCGATTCCCATATTTTTGTGTGTTATAGCCCACGCCTTCCGAGTGGTCCCGGGACCACCTGACCCCTATCGCCTAAAATTTTTCCGGACTATCAAATACGACCTAAGGAACCTAGTATCCTCCCCGCCATGATCGTTGCTCTTTTTTTGAGTTTTTCGGCCAAACAACTAGAATTCCGCGCAATTCCCATATTTTTGTGTGTTATAGCCCACACCTTCCGAGAGGTCCCGGGACCTCAGGACCCCTATCGCCTAAAATTATTCCGGACAATCAAATACGACTTAAGGAACCATAGTCACCGCCCAGCCATGACCATTCCTCATTTGATGCATTTTTCGGCCAAAAAACTAGAATTCCGCCCGATTACAATATTTTTGTGTGCTATTGCCCACCCTTCCCATTGGTTCCGGGACCCCCGGACCCCGATCGCCTAAAATTTTTCCGGACCGTCAAATATGACCTAAGGAACCATAGTAACCGCCCCGCCATCATCGTTTCTCATTTTTTGCATTTTTCGGCCAAAAAACTAGAATTACGCCCGATTCCCATATTTTTGTGTGTTATAGCCCACGCCTTCCGAGTGGTCCCGGGACCTCCTGACCCCTATCGCCTAAAATTTTTCCGGACTATCAAATACGACCTAAGGAACCATAGTATCTGCCCCGCCAAGATCGTTCCTCTTTTTTTGCATTTTGCGGCCAAACAACTAGAATTCCACGCGATTCCCATATTTTTGTGTGTTATAGACCATGCCTTCCGAGTGGTCCCGGGACCTCCGGACCCCTATCGCCTAATATTTTTCCGGACTATCAAATAAGACCAAAGAAAGCATAGTCACCACCCTGCCAATATCTTTCCACATTTTTTGCATGTTACTGAAAAAGACCTAGAATTTCGCCCGATTCCCATATTTTCGTGTGTTATACCCACGCATTCCGAGTGGTCCCAAGAGCCGCGGACCCCGATCGCCTAAAATTTTTCTGAGCAATCAAATACGACCTAAGGAACCATAGTATCTGCCCCGCCATGATCGTTT
>NW_027175044.1:0-8875 GCF_000390325.3 Nicotiana tomentosiformis
TATGGAAATTATGCATTTGCTCGTTTCATTTGTATCGTATTGATCATGCCAAAAGAAATAAGGGATAGCCTTAACATACCTGAACCGATTCTCTTTTGCGAAAACACGTAACGGTGGATCGAAGTAGGGAAAAATCTGCATCACATTCTTGAGAAAGATTCTCGCAGATACGAGATCGCAATTGTTGGAAAAAAAATTCAGATAGGAGTTGGGGTAATTAAAGGTATCGTATGACTGTTTCGAAAATAAAAGAGAGTACCGCTAGGAAGACAGTCAAAATATCAGTTCAGGAGCAACCCTACAAGCACAAGGGTGTGGAGGTAAGTAACTACGGATAATTATAGGTGAGGAAGGACATCAAAAATTCCGTTGAGCATACGATTTAATAAGCTCGCAGCTTTACAAGAGTCAAAGGGTCCTCTCTAAGTACTACAATGAAAGACTAGCTGAGGAAATAAGGAAGAAAGCCTCAACCTAAATATAGTAACTTGAAGGAGAAATGGTCATGTAAAAACAGTCTCACTACAATATTGTATGCACTCCATAAGAAAGTGGCACCTACCGTGGCTAATGAATGGGAAATAAAATCAAAAGTAATATTCAAGATCATATGAGTTGCATGAAAATTCCGGCATGCGTGGGAACTAAGATAAGCTAATTATGCACTCAATAAGGGGGAAGAAAGACCAGGAAAAGTAATAGCTTACGTTTAAAGAAAGATGAGAAGGAACGAACACAATTATTTGATCAATGATCCAGAGTTAGTTACGTTATGAATGCACTTAAGATGTCGGAGTATTATCCATGCAGCATATATGTTGACAATCATACAGCCGTAGAAGACTCCGGTATAAGTTAAAAGAAAGAATCGAGTCCAGGTCATAGACAAAGGATTGAATTGTTAGAAGATTGTATCTTGGATATTCCATAGCGCCCATGAAAGGCTAAAGTAATAACTAATACTATGAGCCGCATATCGGAAGATAGTTTAAGCCTACATAAAGGCTGCTCAGAAGGAAGAGGAAACTAATGAGTTACATCAACTAAGTAAATCAGGAGCCTGATTATTGGACCTAGAAAATTATAGAAATCGTGAGTCTGATGGTTTCTCTAAGTTATAGAAAGTTCAGTCTAGCCTGAATGAACTCAAAGGAGTCTAAGACTAAACATTTAGAAGAGATGGAATGCTGCCCTGGTAGTAGAATAAGGGTGTAATTGTGAAAGATAAAGGATGATGTTTGGGCCTTCGATTGAGTAATGATTTGAATGGAAAAAAGGGATTTCATGAATTGTACGGGTTTAAAAAACCCACGTAAGGTGAATAAGATTGGGATGCTATGAAATACGGTTATGGAAGTATGGCACGCCCCTAGGTGGATTAGGAAAATAACTTTAAATGTTCCTTGATGCAACATGAGCCTTAGTGATTACGAAAGAGCTTACAAGTTATCAGTGGTAGATTGTAGATCAATATTGAGGTGAATCAACAATGGTTGGATAAAATTTACAAAGTATGAGGTGAATCAACAATGGTTGGATGAAAGTCATTCTTAAGATGAACAGTAATGAGGAAGTATTAAAGGACTTAGATTTACACATATGGGATAAGCAACGAGAGTAACCAAGAGTTTGGTAGCAGACCTCAGTAACAGTAAACAGAAGTAAGAGTTATGGTATAGTATGACCTACTTAGATGCAGTAAAGCCATAGACGCCTAGAGGGACATCTTATCATAATTCCATATATGTTTACAAAGTGAGGCCTTGTAACGACCCGGCTAGTCATTTTGAGAGTTATAGCCTCGATCCCCTATTTATTGTTTGCCCTGTATCTTATTCTACTATTTTTGCATTGTTGGGAGGGCTCGTATTGGTTTTGAAGTGAATTGAGACACTTAGTCTCTTATTGGGAAGCTTAAGTTAGAAAAGTCGACCGGACATCGACTTGTGGGTAACAGCCTCGGATTTGAATTTTTATGACTCCGTTAGCTCCGTTAGGTGATTTTGGACTTAGGGGAGTGTCTGGATAGTGTTTTGGAGGTCCGTAGTAGATTTAGGCTTGAATTGGCAAAAGTTGGAATTTTGGAGATTTTGGCCAGGAGTGGAAATTTTGATATCGGACCCAGAATGGAATTTCGGAAGTGGGAGTAGGTTTGTAGCATCATTGTTTGAATTGTGGGTAAAATTTTAGGTCATTCGGACGATATTTGATATGTTTCGACATCGGTTGTAGATTTAGGAAATTTCAAAGTTCCTAAGGCTTGAATCCGTGCATTTTTTGTGTTGTGATGTTCTTCGATGTGATTTGAAGACTCGACTAAGTTCGTATGGTGTTTTAGGATTGGTTCGTATGTTTGGTTGAGGTTCAGGGGGCATCAGGTGAGTTTCGGGTGCTTAACGAGTTGATTTGGACTTAGGTGAAACTGATGATGTTGATGTATCTCGTGTCACCGCACCTGCGCACATTGGGCCGCAAGTATGGAGCCATAGAAGCGACTATGGAACCGAAGAAGCAGAAATGGGAAGGAGGTCTGGGATCGTAGGTGTGAGGGGTGTTCCGCATCTGCGATGCCCGTAAGTGCGAGTGAAGGAACCGCAGGAGCGGTTTGGGACCGTAGAAGCGGACAAAAGGTCCTCAGGTGCGCACACGCAGGTGCGACCTCTTGATCACAGATGCGAACGAGGTACCTTAAGTGAAAAGCAGTACTTGTGATGGGAATTCCGCAGGTGCGGAATCGCAGATGAGATCCTTGGCCCGCAGGTGCGATAAACGGTGGGAAGAAAAGGGCAGATTCGAGGGTTGAAATTTCATAACACAAAATTTGATTGAGAGCTCGGAGGAAGGCAATGTTTCGAGTGTTTTTCAGAGGAAATCAGTGGGTAACGATTCCTAATCCTATTTTGATCATATGTCATCAATCCATAGTTGTTTTCTTCATTAAATTAAAGAATTTGAGTGAGGAAATTGGGGAATTGGGGGAAAAGTTCCCCAACCAAATATCTGAGTTTTGAGTGGGAATTAAGCGTCGGTTTTCGATGATTTTTGTACGGATGAACTCGTGGGTGAATGGGTGTTCTTATTTGGTAACTTTTAACCGATTCCGAGACGTGGGCCCGGGGAGGCTTTTTGGGCGTTTTTCTAATTTCTTGCTTTAGCTTCGATGTCATTAGCTATATTAGTTTCTTGTAGCTATATTTACGTTATGTAATTGTTTTGGCTAGATTTGGGCCACTCAGAGTTGGATACTCGTGGCAAGAGCATGATTTCAGATTGATTTTAGCTTGGTTCGAGGTAAGTAGCTTGCCTAACCTTGTGTGGGGGAACTCCCCATAGGAATTTGGTAACGTTTGATATGTGAGCGCGGTGTACATGAGGTGACGAGTATGTACACGGGCTATTTGTTGTAAAATTCCATTCATAACTTGTTTTTTCCTTATATGAAACACACTAGCATATGTAAATATTCCCCTTAGACTAGAATAGCAGGCCTACTTGTTTAACTGCCTATTTGAACTCTATACAACATGTTTAGTAAAATTTTCCTGCTTTCCTTGACTTGAACTTAGTCTAAACTGTAGGATTTCTTGCTGTAATTGTTATTTTGGTTGGTTGCCCTACATATTTACTTTGGGACTACAGAACGGTATTCCAGGAGATCTCCCTGTACTGCATATTTACATTGGGACTACGGAACAGCATTCCGGGAGATCCCCCTATTTTGCATATTTATTTTGGGACTACAGAACGGTATTCCGGGAGACCCTCCTGCATATTTACGTTTGGGACTACGAGACGGTATCTCGGGAGATCCCCTATTGTTATCACTGCGTTCTGAGATATTGTCTTTCATTGATTCTATTCCTGTTAGATTTCCGTATTTATTTTTACTGCAATATTTCATTCTGTCCTATTTCATTATATTTATACCAGTAGTGCCCTGACATGATATCAGCACTACTCGACCGTGGTTAGGCTTGGCACTTACTGGGTACCATTGTGGTGTACTCATGCCCTTTCCTGCACATATTTTTCGCGTGCAGATCCAGGTTCATCTTACCAGCCTCATCACTAGTTGCAGTCGTTGCTGCTTATTGGAGACTTCAAGGTACATTTTCTGGCACCCGTAGATCCTCGGAGTCCCCCTCTATCCCCCTATGTTCATTTTTCCTTCTTTCTGTAGAAATGATGTATAGAATGGTTAAGACTTCTTAGTAGCTTGTAACTTATGGTATTTCGGGTTTTGGGAATTGTTTTATACGTTTTCAGAGGTGATAATTGTATATGCCTAGTGGTATTCAGATGCTTGTTTGATATTTGTTACTGTTAGTAGTTAATGTTCATGCTTTAGTTTCATTTCCACAAAAGTGTTAGGCTTACCTAGTCGTAGAGACTAGGTGTCGTGACTAACAAGCCGGTTTATTAGAGTCTCGCGGATCGGTAAGGAGACGTCTGTACTTATCTTCGAGAGGCTATTGAACTGTTAGGAATAAACATACTTCTTTTGATTCCTTATCATGCGAGTTATTGGCATCAAAATCGAAAAATTCTCTATTCTATTCTTTTTCACAGATGGTGAGGATCCGTTCCGGAGGATCTGACTACCAGGCACCCGCGCCCCCTGCTAGAACCGCTAGAGGCCGGGGCCGGGGTAGAGTATGGCCACGCGTTGCAGTCATAGCACCCGCGCGAGTCGCGATAGAGGATCCCCCAGCAGTTCCAATTGAAGGATAGGCACCGGAGGTTCCTATTGCTGCACCAGCCCTCCAGGAGACTTTAGCCCAGTTCATGAGCATGTTTAGCACCTTAGCTCACGTTGGATATATTCCGTTAGCTCCCTCCACATCACAGGCTGGGGAAGGGGCACAGACTCTCGCAGGCCACACTCCTGAGCATAGGGTCATGTTGATCAGGCCCAGAGTTCATTCCTATACCGCCGGTAGCCTCGGTTGAGCATGAGACTAGGACAACCGCTTCTGAGGTGGAGCAACTCAAACTTGAGAGGTACCAGAAGTACAACCCACCAACCTTCAGCGGATTGGCTACAGATTATGCTCAAGGTTTTCTGGAGGAGTGTCATCGTATTCTCCATATTATGGGTGTAGCGGAGACGAGTGGGCTTTCTTTTACCACTTTACAGCTTAGAGGAGCAGCCTATCGGTGGTGGCATGCTTATGAGTTGAGTAGTCCGGATGAGGCAGCTTTACTTACATAGACTTAGTTCTCGAACATATTTTTGAGAGAGTATGTCCCTCGGAGCCTCAGGAACTCATGGCGCACGGAGTTTGAGCAGTTGCGCTAGGGTGCTATGACGGTGTCAGAGTATGCAGTCTGCTTCAGTGATTTGGCCCGACATGCACCGGCCTTGGTTGCCACAGTTCGAGAGCAGGTTTGACGATTTATTGAGGGACTCCACCCCAATATCATGATTAGTATAGTCAGGGAGCTGGAGATGGATATTCCTTACCAGCAGGTTGTGAGTATTGCTAGGAGATTGGAGGGCATGCTTTCCCGGGACCGAGAGGAGAGAGAGGCCAAGAGGTCTCGAGAGACTGGTTCTTATTCATTCAACTCTTCCAGCTGCTAGTGGTGTTCCAACCCCTTCTAAGCCCTAGGAGCCTTATTATGCACTGCCAGTATCTAGTGTGCCTCCTTCTCGGGGTGCTTTTAGCGGTCAGTCCAACAGAGCTGGCCCGAGTGATTCATAGCAGCCATGCCCTCCGAGGGGTTGTTTTGAGTGTGGAGAAACCCACCATATGGTGAGGGATTGCCCCAGACTTAGGAGGGTTGCACCTCCATAGACTTCTCAACCACCACGTGCTCCACCGGGTCCTCAGGCCATGATTCCAGCACTAGCTACCGCCCCACCTACTCTGCCAACTCGAGGTGGAGGTCGGAGAGGTCGAGGTCGCCCTAGAGGGGGAGGCCAGGCTAGGTATTATGCTCTTCCGGCTAGTATACAGGCAGTTGCTTCAAACTCTGTCATTACAGGTATTGTTCTAGTTTGTCATAGAGATGCGTTGGTATTATTTGAACCAGGCTCTACGTATTCATATGTGTCCTCTTATTTTGCCTCATATTTGGGCTTATCTCGGGATTCTTTGAGTTCCCATGTTTATGTGTCTACTCTTGCAGGAGATTCTCTTGTTGTGGACCACGTGTATCGGTCGTGTTTGATTGCTCTTAGTGGTTTTGAGACCAGAGCGGACTTATTATTACACAGCATGGTAGATTTTGATGTTATCTTGGGCATAGACTGGTTGTCGCCCCATTATGCTATTCTTGATTGTCACTCTAAGACCGTGACACTGGCTATGCTAGGCTTACCATGATTAGAGTGGAGAGGTACCTTAAGGTATGCTCCCCGAAGAGTTATTTCATTTATTAAGGCTCAACAAATGGTTGATAAGGGGTGCGATACGTATTTAGCTTATGTGAGAGATGTCGGTATTGATACCCCTACAGTTGAGTTAGTTACAGTAGTGAGGGATTTCCCAGATGTGTTTCCAGCTGATCTTCCGGGCATGCCGCCCAACAGAGAAATTGATTTCGGCATTGATTTGTTGCCAGGCACTCAGCCCATCTCTATTCCTCTATACCGTATGGCTCCTCCTGAGTTGAAGGAGCAGTTACAGGAGTTGCTTGATACGGGCTTCATTCGGCCCAGTGTGTCACCTTAGGGGTGCTCCTGTTTTGTTTGTGAAGAAAATGGATGGTTCTATGCGGATGTGTATTGATTACCGCCAGTTGAACAAAGTCACAGTGAAGAACAGGTATCCATGGCCTCGTATTGATGACTTATTTGATCAGTTACAGGGTTCCAGAGTGTTCTCCAAGATTGACTTACGTTTAGGCTATCATCAGTTAAAGATTCGGGAGCCAGATATATCGAAGACTGCCTTTAGGACACGGTATGGTCACTACGAGTTCCTTGTGATGTCTTTTGGGCTGACCAATGTCCCAGCAGCATTTATGCACTTGATGCGCAGTGTGTTCCAACCCTATTTTGACTAATTCGTCATTGTGTTTATTGACGACATTCTGGTGTACTCCCAGACTCGGGAGGATCATTAGCAGCACCTGAGGACTGTGTTTCATACTTTGAGAAAAAAGAAGTTGTGTGCATAATTTTCTAAGTGTGAGTTCTGGCTTGATTCAATGGCATTCTTGGGCGATGTTTCAAGAGTTTTTCAGAGGAAATTAGTGGGTAACGATTCCTAATCCTATTTTGATTATATGTCATCAATCCATAGTTGTTTTCTTCATTAAATTAAAGAATTTGAGTGAGGAAATTGGGGAAATGGGGGAAAAGTTCCCCAACCAAAAATCTGAGTTTTGAGTGGGAATTAGGCGTCGGTTTTGGATGATTTTTGTACAGCTGAACTCATGGGTGAATGGGTGTTCTTATTTGGTAACTTTTACCCGATTTCAAGACGTGGGCCCGGGGAGGCTTTTTGGGCGTTTTTCTAATTTCTTGCTTTAGCTTCGATGCCATTAGCTATATTAGTTTCTTGTAGCTATATTTTCTTTAAGCAATTGATTTGGCTAGATTTGGGCCACTCGGAGTTAGATACTCGTGGCAAGAGCGTAATTTCGGATTGATTTGAGCTTGGTTCGAGGTAAGTGACTTGCCTAACCTTGTGTGTGGGAACTCCTCTTAGGATTTTGGTAACGTTTGATATCTCAGCGCCGTGTACGTGAGGTGACGAGTACGTACACAGGCTATTTGTTGTAAAACTTCATTTTTCACTAAGTCATAACTTGTTTTCTCCTTTTTTGAAACACACTAGCATATGTAACTATCCCGCTTAGACTAAAATAGCAGGCCTACTTGTTTAACTACCTATTTGAACTCTGTGCAGCATGTTTAGTGAAATTTTCCTGCTTTCCTTGACTTGAACTTAGTCTAAACTGTAGGATTTCTTGCTGTAATTGTTATTTCGGTTGGTTGCGCTGCATATTTACTTTGGGACTACGGAAAGGTATTCCGGGAGATCCCCCCGTACTGCATATTTACATTGGGACTACGGAACGGTATTCTGGGAGATCCCCCTATTTTGCATATTTATTTTGGGACTACAAAATGGTATTCCGGGAGATCCCCCTGCACATTTACATTTCGGACTACGAGATGGTATCTCGGGAGATCCCCTATTGTTATCACTGCATTCTGAGATATTGTCTTTCATTGATTCTATTCCTGTTAGATTTCCGTATTTATTTTTACTGTGATATTTCATTCTATCCTATTTCATTATATTTATACCAGTAGTGCCCTGATATGATCTCAGCACTACTCGACCGTAGTTAGGCTTGACACTTACTGGGTACCGTTGTGGTGTACTCATGCCCTTTCCTGCACATATTTTTTGCGTGCAGATCCAGGTTCATCTTACCTGCCTCATCACTAGTTGCAGTCGTTGCTGCTTATTGGAGACTTCAAGGTACATTTTCTGGCACCCGTAGATCCTCGGAGTCCCCCTCTATCCCCCTATGTTCATTTTGCCTTCTTTCTGTAGAAATGATGTATAGAACGGTTAAGACTTCTTAGTAGCTTGTGACTTACGGTATTTCAGGTTTTGGGAATTGTTTTATACGTTTTCAGAGGTGATAATTGTATATGCCTAGTGGTATTCAGATGCTTATTTGATATTTGTTACTGTTAGTAGTTAATGTTCATGCTTTAGTTTCATTTCCGCAACAGTGTTAGGCTTACCTAGTCGTAGATACTAGGTGTCATCACGACGGTTCTTTGAGGGAGAAATTGGGTCGTGACAGGCCTAGAGATTAGCTAAAGGCTGGAGGAAAAAGGAGAGAAGAGTCGCATAAGCCCACATACAAGGACAAAGTCGTGCAAACTGCATGATAGAATGTAGCA
>NW_027175045.1:0-8589 GCF_000390325.3 Nicotiana tomentosiformis
AAAAAGCTTTTAGGCGATACGAGTCCGGCGGCCCGGCCCACTCGGAAGGCTTGGGCAATAGCACACAAAAATATAGTAATGGAGAGGAATTCTAGTTGTTTGGCCGAAAAACGCAAAAAATGAGGAACGATCATGGCGGGGAGGTGACTATGGTTCCTTAGGTCTTATTTGATGGCCCGGAAAATTTTACGCGATCGGGGTCCACGGCTCCCTGGACCACTCGGAAGGCGTAAGCTATAACACACGAAAATATGCAAATCGCGCGGAGTTCTAGTTTTTTGGCCAAAAATTGCAAAGCATTTGGAACGATCATGGTGGGGTGGTGACTATGGAACCTTAGGTTATATTTGATAGTCCGGAAAATTTTTAGGCGATCGGGGTCCGCGGCTCCCCGGACCACTTGGAAGGCGTGGGTATAGCACACGAAAATATGGGAATCGGGCGTAATTCTAGTTTTTTGTCCGAAAAATGCAAAAAATGAGAAACAATGATGGCGGGGCGGCTACTATGGTTCCTTAGGTCGTATTTGACGGTCCGGAAAAATTTTAGGCGATCGGGGTCCGGGGGTCCGGGAACCACTGGGAAGGGTGGGCAATAGCACACAAAAATATTGTAATCGGGCGGAATTCTAGGTCTTTTTCAGTAACATGCAAAACATATGGAAAGATCTTGGCATGGTGGTGACTATGGTTCCTTTGGTCTTATTTGATAGTCCGGAAAAATATTAGGCGATAGGGGTCCGGAGGTCCCGGGACCACTCGAAAGGCGTGGGCTATAACACACAAAAATATGAGAATCGTGCGAAATTCTAGTTGTTTGGCCGAAAAATGCTAAAAAAGAGGAACGATTATGGCGGGGCGGATACTATGGTTCCTTAGGTCGTATTTGATAGTCCGGAAAAATTTTAGGCGATAGGGGTCAGGAGGTCCCGGGACCACTCGGAAGGCGTGGGCTATAACACACAAAAATATGGGAATCGCGCGGAATTCGAGTTGTTTAGCCGAAAAATGCAAAAAATAAGGAACGATCTTGGCAGGGTGGTGACTATGGTTCCTTAGGTCTTATTTGATAGTCCGGAAAAACATTAGGCGATACGGGTCCGGAGGTCCCGGGTCCACTCGGAAGGCGTGGGCTAAAGCACACGAAAATATGGAAATCGAGCGGAATTCTAGTTTTTTGGCTAAAAAAGGCAAAAGACTAGGAATGATCATGGCGGGGCGGTGAATATGGTTCCTTAGGTCGTATTTTATAGTCCGGAAAATTTTTAGGCGATCCGGCTCCGAGGGGCCCGACCCACTCGGAAGGCGTGGGCGATAGCGCACAAAAATATGGGAATCGGGCAGAATTCTAGTTTTTTGGCCAAAAAATACAAAAAATAAGGAACGATCATGGCGAGGCGGTGACTATGGTTCCTTAGGTCCTAATTGATGGCCCAAAAAGATTTTAGGCGATCCGAGTCCGGCGGCCCGGCGCACTCGGAAGGCGTGGGCAATAGCACCCAAAAATATGGTAATCGAGCGGAATTCTAGTTTTTTGGCCGAAAAATGCAATAAATGAGGAACGATCATGGCGGGGCGGTGACTATGGTTCCTTATGTCTTATTTGATGGCCCGGAAAATTTTAGGCGATCGAGGTCCACGGCTCCCGGGACCACTCGGAAGGCATAAGCTATAGCACACGAAAATATGCAAATCGCGCGGAGTTCTAGTTTTTTGGCAAAAAAATGCAAAGCATTTGGAACGATCATGGTGGGGCGGTGACTATGGTACCTTAGGTCGTATTTGATAGTCCGGACAAATTTTAGGCGATCGGGGTCCGCGGCTCCCCGGACCACTTGGAAGGCGTGGGTATAGCACACGAAAATATGGGAATCGGGCGTAATTCTACTTTTTTGGCCGAAAAATGCAAAAAATGAGAAACGATGATGGCGGGGCGGTTACTATGGTTCCTTAGGTCGTATTTGATAGTCCGGAAAAATTTTAGGCGATAGGGGTCCTGAGGTCCCGGGACCACTCGGAAGGTGTGGGCTATAACACACAAAAATATGGGAATCGCGCGGAATTCTAGTTGTTTGGCCGAAAAACGCAAAAAATAAGGAACGATCATGGCGGGGCGGATACTATGGTTCCTTAGGTCGTATTTTATGGCCCGAAAATCTTTTAGGCAACTAGGGTTCGGGGTTTCCGGGACCCCTTGGAAGGCGTGGGCTAAAGCACACGAAAATATAAAAATCGCGCGGAATTCTAGTTTTTTGGCTGAAAAACGCAAAAGACTAGGAACAATCATGGCGGGGCGGTGACTATGGTTCCTTAGGTCATATTTTATAGTCCGGAAAATTTTTAGGCGATCCGGCTCCGGGGGGCCCGACCCACTCGGAAGGCGTGGGCGATAGCACACAAAAATATGGGAATCGAGCGAAATTCTAGTTTTTTGGCCAAAAAATGCAAAAAATGAGGAACGATCATGATGAGGCGGTGACTATGGTTCCTTAGATCCTAATTGATTGCCCGAAAAGGTTTTAGGCGATCCGAGTCCGGCGGCCCGGCGCACTTGGAAGGCGTGGGCAATAGCACACAAAAATATGGTAATCGAGCGGAATTCTAGTTTTTTGGCCGAAAAACGCAATAAATGAGGAACGATCATGGCGGGGCGGTGACTATGGTTCCTTAGGTCTTATTTGATGGCCCGGAAAATTTTAGGCGATCGGGGTCCACGGCTCCCGGGACCACTCGGAAGGCGTAAGCTATAGCACACGAAAATATGCAAATCGCGCGGAGTTCTAGTTTTTGGCCAAAAAATGCAAAGCATTTGGAACGCTCATGGTGGGGCGGTGACTATGGTACCTTAGGTCGTATTTGATAGTCCGGACAAATTTTAGGCGATCGGGGTCCGCGGCTCCCTGGACCACTTGGAAGGCGTGGGTATAGCACACGAAAATATGGGAATCAGGCGTAATTCTACTTTTTTGGCTGAAAAATGCAAAAAATGAGAAACGATGATGGCGGGGCGGTTACTATGGTTCCTTAGGTCGTATTTGATGGCCCGGAAAATTTTTAGGCGATCGGGGTCCGGGTGTCCCGGAACCACTGGGAAGGGTGGGCAATAGCACACAAAAATATTGTAATCGGGCGGAATTCTAGTTTTTTGGCCCAAAAACACAACAAATGAGGAATGATCATGGCTGGGCGGTGACTATGGTTCCTTAGGTCGTATTTGATAGTCCGGAAAAATTTTAGGCGATAGGGGTCCGGAGTTCCCGGGTTAAGTTGGAAGGCGTGGGCTATAAGACACGAAAATATGGGAATCGCGCGGAATTCTAGTTTTTTGGCCTAAAAACGGAAAACATTAGGAAGGATCATGGCTGGGCGGTGACTATGGTTCCTTAGGTCTTATTTGATAGTCCGGAAAAATTTTAGGCGATAGGGGTCCGGAGACCCGGGACCACTCGGAAGGCGTGTGCTATAACACACAAAAATATTGGAATCGCGCGGAATTCTAGTTGTTTGGCCGAAAAACGCAAAAAAGAGGAACGATCATGGCAGGGCGGATACTATTGTTCCTTAGGTCGTATTTGATAGTCCGGAAAAATTTTAGGCGATAGGGGTCAGGAGGTCCCGGGACCACTCGGAAGGCGTGGGCTATAACACACAAAAATATGGGAATCGCGCGGAATTCTAGTTGTTTGGCCGAAAAATGCAAAAAGTGAGGAACGATCATGGCGAGGCAATGACTATGGTTCCTTAGGTCCTAATTGATGGCCCGAAAAGGTTTTAGGCGATCCGAGTCCGGCGGCCCGGTGCACTCGGAAGGCGTGGGCAATAGCACACAAAAATATGGTAATCGAGCGGAATTCTAGTTTTTTGGCCGAAAAATGCAATAAATGAGGAACGATCATGGCGGGGCGGTGACTATGGTTCCTTAGGTCTTATTTGATGGCCCGGAAAATTTTAGGCGATCGGGGTCCACGGCTCCCGGGACCACTCGGAAGGCGTAAGCTATAGCACACGAAAATATGCAAATCGCGCGGAGTTCTAGTTTTTTGGCCAAAAAATGCAAAGCATTTGGAACGATCATGGTGGGGAGGTGACTATGGTACCTTAGGTCGTATTTGATAGTCCGTAAAAATTTTAGGCGATCGGGGTCCACGGCTCCCCGGACCACTTGGAAGGCGTGGGTATAGCACACGAAAATATGGGAATCGGGTGTAATTCTAGTTTTTTGGCCGAAAATGCAAAAAATGAGAAACTATGATGGCGGGGCGGTTACTCTGGGTCCTTAGGTTGTATTTGACGGCCCGGAAAAATTTTAGGCGATCGGGGTCCGGGGGTCCCGGAACCACTGGGAAGGGTGGGCCACTGGGAAGGGTGGGCAATAGCACTCAAAAATATCGTAATCGGGTGGAATTCTAATTTTTTGGCCGAAAAACGCAACAAATGAGGAATGATCATGGGTGGGAGGTGACTATGGTTCCTTAGGTCGTATTTGATAGTCCGGCAAAATTTTAGGCGATAGGGGTCCTGAGGTCACGGGACCACTCGGAAGGTGTGGGCATCGCGCGGAATTCTAGTTGTTTGGCCGAAAAACGCAAAAAATAAGGAACGATCATGGCGGGGCGGATACTATGGTTCCTTAGGTCGTATTTGATGGCCCGAAAATCTTTTAGGCGATTGGGGTTCGGGGTTTCCGGGACCTCTTGGAAGGCGTGGGCTAAAGCACACGAAAATATGGAAATCGCGTGAAATTCTAGTTTTTTGGCTGAAAAACGCAAAAGACTAGGAACGATCATGGCGGGGTGGTGACTATGGTTCCATAGGTCGTATTTTATAGTCCGGAAAATTTTTAGGCGATCCGGCTCCGGGGGGCCCGACCCACTCGGAAGGCGTGGGCGATAGCAGACAAAAATATGGGAATCGGGCGGAATTCTAGTTTTTTGGCCAAAAAATGCAAAAAATGAGGAACGATCATGGCGGGGTGGTTACTATGGTTCCTTAGGTCGTATTTTATGGCCTGGAAAATTTTTAGGCGATCAGGGTTCGGGGTTCCCGGGACCCCTTGGAAGGCGTGGGCTAAAGCACACGAAAATATGAAAATCGCGCGGAAGTCTAGTTTTTTGGCTGAAAAACGCAAAAGACTAGGAACGATCATGGAGGAACGGTGACTATGGTTCCTTATGTCGTAATTGATAGTCCGGAAAATTTTTAGGCGATCCGGCTCCGGGGGCCCGACCCACTCGGAAGGCATGGGCGATAGCACACAAAAATGTGGGAATCGGGCGAAATTCTAGTTTTTTGGCCAAAAAATGCAAAAAATGAGGAACGATCATGGCGAGGCGGTGACTATGGTTCCTTAAGTCCTATTTGATGGCCCGAAAAGTTTTTAGGCGATCCGAGTCCGGCGGCCCGGCCCACTCGGAAGGCGTGGGCAGTAGCACACAAAGATATATGGTAATGGAGCGGAATTCTAGTTTTTTGGCCGAAAAACGCAATAAATGAGGAACGATCATGGCGGGGCAGTGACTATGGTTCCTTAGGTCTTATTTGATTGCCCGAAAAATTTTAAGCGATCGGGGTCCATGGCTCCAGGGACCACTCGGAAGGCGTAAGCTATAGCACACGAAAATATGCAAATCGCGCGGAGTTCTAGATTTTTGGCCAAAAAATGCAAAGCATTTGGAACGATCATGGTGGGGCGGTGACTATGGTACCTTAGGTCGTATTTGATAGGGCGGAAAAATTTTAGGCGATCGGGGTCCGCGGCTCCCCGGACCACTTGGAAGGCGTGGGTATAGCAAACGAAAATATGGGAATCGGGCGTAATTCTAGTTTTTTGGCCGAAAAATGCAAAAAATGAGAAACGATGATGGAGAGGCGGTTACTATGGTTCCTTAGGTCGTATTTGACGGCCCTGAAAAATTTTAGGTGATCGGGGTCCGGGGGTCCCGGAACCACTGGGAAGGGTGGGCAATAGCACACAAAAATATTGTAATCGGGCGGAATTCTAGTTTTTTGGCCGAAAAACGCAACAAATAAGGAATGATCATGGCTGGGCGGTGACTATGGTTCCTTAGGTCGTATTTGATAGTCTGGAAAAATTTTAGGCGATAGGTGTCCTGAGGTCCTGGGACCACTCGGAAGGTGTGGGCTATAACACACAAAAATATGGGAATCGAGCGGAATTCTAGTTGTTTGGCCGAAAAATGCAAAAAATAAGGAACGATCATGGCGGGGAGGATACTATGGTTCCTTAGGTCGTATTTGATTGCCCGGAAAAATTTTAGGCGATCGGCGTCCGCGGCTCTTGGGACCACTCGGAATGCGTGGGTATAGCACACGAAAATATGGGAATCGGGCGAAAATCTAGGTCTTTTTCAGTAACATGCAAAAAATGTGGAAAGATCATGGCGAGGCGGTGACTATGGTTCCTTAGGTCCTAATTGATGGCCCGAAAAGTTTTTAGGCGATCCGAGTCCGGCGGCCCGGCGCACTCGGAAGGCGTGGGCTATAAAACACAAAAATATGGGAATCGCGCGGAATTCTAGTTGTTTGGCCGAAAAACTCAAAAAAAGAGGAACGATCATGGCGGGGCGGATACTATGGTTCCTTAGGTCGTATTTGATAGTCCGGAAAAATTTTAGGCGATAGGGGTCAGGAGGTCCCGGGACCACTCGGAAGGCGTGAGCTATAACACACAAAAATATGGGAATCGCGCGGAATTCTAGTTGTTTGGCCGAAAAATGGAAAAAATGAGGAACGATCATGGCGGGGTGGTCACTATGGTTCCTTAGGTCATATTTGATGGCCCGGAAATTTTTTAGGCGATCGGGGTTCGGGGTTCCCGGGACCCCTTGGAAGGCGTGCGCTAAAGCACACGAAAATATGGAAATCGCTCGGAATTCTAGTTTTTTGGCTGAAAAATGCAAAAGACTAGGAACGATCATGGTGGGGCATTGACTATGGTTCCTTAGGTCCTACTTGATGGCCCGAAAAGTTATTAGGCGATCCGAGTCCGGCGGCCCGGCCCACTCGGAAGGCGTGGGCAGTAGCACACAAAAATATATGGTAATGGAGCGGAATTCTAGTGTTTTGGCCGAAAAATGCAATAAATGAGGAACGATCATGGCGGGGCGGTGACTATGGTTCCTTAGGTCTTATTTGATTGCCCGAAAAATTTTAAGTGATCGGGGTCCACGGCTCCAGGGACCACTCGGAAGGCGTAAGCTATAGCACACGAAAATATGCAAATCGCACGGAGTTCTAAATTTTTGGCCAAAAAATGCAAAGCATTTGGAACGATCATGGTGGGGCGGTGACTATGGTACCTTAGGTCGTATTTGATAGGGCGGAAAAATTTTAGGCGATCGGGGTCCGCGGCTCCCCGGACCACTTGGAAGGCGTGGGTATAGCACACGAAAATATGGGAATCGGGCGTAATTCTAGTTTTTTGGCCGAAAAATGCAAAAAATGAGAAACGATGATGGAGAGGCGGTTACTATGGTTCCTTAGGTCGTATTTGACGGCCCTGAAAAATTTTAGGTGATCGGGGTCCGGGGGTCCCGGAACCACTGGGAAGGGTGGGCAATAGCACACAAAAATATTGTAATCGGGCGGAATTCTAGTTTTTTGGCCGAAAAACGCAACAAATGAGGAATGATCATGGCTGGGCGGTGACTATGGTTCCTTAGGTCGTATTTGATAGTCTGGAAAAATTTTAGGCGATAGGTGTCCTGAGGTCCTGGGACCACTCGGAAGGTGTGGGCTATAACACACAAAAATATGGGAATCGAGCGGAATTCTAGTTGTTTGGCCGAAAAATGCAAAAAATAAGGAACGATCATGGCGGGGAGGATACTATGGTTCCTTAGGTCGTATTTGATTGCCCGGAAAAATTTTAGGCGATCGGTGTCCGCGGCTCTTGGGACCACTCGGAATGCGTGGGTATAGCACACGAAAATATGGGAATCGGGCGAAAATCTAGGTCTTTTTCAGTAACATGCAAAAAATGTGGAAAGATCATGGCGAGGCGGTGACTATGGTTCCTTAGGTCCTAATTGATGGCCCGAAAAGTTTTTAGGCGATCCGAGTCCGGCAGCCCGGCGCACTCGGAAGGCGTGGGCTATAAAACACAAAAATATGGGAATCGCGCGGAATTCTAGTTGTTTGGCCGAAAAACTCAAAAAAAATAGGAACGATCATGGCGGGGCGGATAATATGGTTCCTTAGGTCGTATTTGATAGTCCGGAAAAATTTTAGGCGATAGGGGTCAGGAGGTCCCGGGACCACTCGGAAGGCGTGAGCTATAACACACAAAAATATGGGAATCACGCAGAATTCTAGTTGTTTGGCCGAAAAATGCAAAAAATGAGGAACGATCATGGCGGGGTGGTTACTATGGTTCCTTAGGTCATATTCGATGGCCCGGAAATTTTTTAGGCGATCGGGGTTCTGGGTTCCCGGGACCCCTTGGAAGGCGTGCGCTAAAGCACACGAAAATATGGAAATCGCGCGGAATTCTAGTTTTTTGGCTGAAAAACGCAAAAGACTAGGAACGATCATGGTGGGGCGTTGACTATGGTTCCTTAGGTCCTACTTG
>NW_027175046.1:0-8501 GCF_000390325.3 Nicotiana tomentosiformis
GAGATCCCCCAGCACTGCATATTTACTTTGGGACTACGGACGTATTCCGAGAGATCCCCCAGCACTGCATATTTACTTTGGGACTACAGACGTATTCCGGGAGATCCCCCTTGTAATGCATATTCATTTGGAACTACGGGACGGTATCCCGGGTTATTTTCCACTGTGTTTACCTTGTTCTGAGCCGAGGGCTCCCTTAACTGTTAAATTTTTGAGAATTTCTTTAACTGTGTTACCGTAAATTTTACTTATATCTTTTACTGTTTAATTTATTATATTTACTCCGGTAGGGCCTTGACCTGACCTCGTCACTACTTGGCCGAGGTTAGGCTTGGCACTTACTGGGTACCATTGTTGTAACGACTCGGCTGGTCGTTTTGAAAATTAGAGCCTCGATCCCCTAATAACTGCTTTCCCCATATCTATTTATGCTATTGTGACTTGCCGGGATGATTGGTTTTAAGTTTCGGAATATTTTGGGACACTTCGTCCCTAAATGAGAGCTTAAGCCTTAGGAATTGGACCGTAGTCGGAACTGTGTGAAGACGACTCCGGAATGGAACTCTGTTGGTTTTGTTAGCTACGTTAGGTGATTTTGGGTTTAGGGGCGTGTCCGGATTGTGTTTTGGAGGTTCGTAGCTCATTTAGGCTTGAAATGGTGAAAGTCGAATTTTTAGAGTTTTGGGCCGGTAGTGGAATTTTTGATATCGGGGTCGTTTTCTGATTCCGAAAGTTGGAGTAGGTCCATAATGTTGATTATGACTCGTGCGCAAAATTTAGGTTAATCGGACGTGATTTGATAGGTTTCGGCATCGGTTGTATAATTTTGAAGTTTCAAGTTCTTTAAGTTTGAATTGGAGGGTGATTCGTGATTTTAGCATTGTTTGATGTGATTTGAGGGCTCGACTAAGTTCGTATGGTGTTTTAGGATTGGTTGGTATGTTTGGTAGGGGTCCCGGGGGTCTCGGGTGAGTTTCGGACGCCCAACGGATCGATTTTTGGACTTAGGAGGTTGCTGAAGTTTCCTGGTGTTTGAGTTCTAGTTTCCTTATACGCGATCGCGTGGGGTGACCCGCGATCACGTAGGCTTAGCTGGGCAGAGGATGGAATTGTTCTTCACGTTCGCGAACATGGTCATGCGAACGCGTAGTGATGTGAGGTGGTGCTCCGCGAACGCGAGACAAGGTCGCGATCGCGTAGGGTTAAGTGTACCAAAGTTGGACCACGCGCTTTGCTCATCGCGAACGCGTGCGGATGTTCGCGATAGCGTGAGTAGGGGAGCCAGAGCATTGCGTTCGCGTGGTGTTTTACGCGATCACGTAGAGTAATTTCTGGGGCAGCAAAGTTGTTCTTCGCGATCGCGAGGCTATTGCCGCGATCGCGATTAAAGAATCACTGCGCAGTGTTAAACATTTCAAAAACGGGGGTTTTGCCATTTTTCCAAAAACTTGAGATAGGGATCTCGGATTTGGACGAGATTTTGAGGGATTTTCAGAGATATCGATTGGGTAACGATTCTTAACTCCTTTATAGTTATATCCCAATAATCTATCATTAACTTCCTCTTTAATTTCGGATTTTTGGGGTTGAAATTGGGAAAACTTTGGAAGAACTTCTTCAACAAAGATTTCGAGTTTTGAAGGGGATTTGTGGTCGGATTTGAGCAAATTTTATATGGTTAGACTCGTAGACTCGTGAGGGAATGGGTGTTCGTATTTTGTGACTTTTACCCGATTCTGAGACGTGGGTCCCACAGACAATTTTTGAGTTAGTTTCGAAATTTTCGTTAAAATGTTGATTTCATTAATTAGAAGAGTCTATTATTGTTGTATTTATGATATGTAATTGTTTTTGGCTAGATTTGGACCATTCGGAGCCGGATATTCGATGGAAAGGCATTGTGACCGATTGATTGAGCTTGGTTGGAGGTAAGTGTCTTGCCTAACCTTGCGTTGGGAACATTTCCCATAAGATGTTTGATATTAATTGATGTGTGGGTGCCGTGTACGTGAGGTGACGAGAACGTACATGGGCTATTATTGCAAAAATTCCGTTTTTCCTTTCTAAATCATAAACTGTTTTCCCTTATTAAACTACACTAATACATTTAATTATTTAGCTTAGATTAGAGGAGCATGCTTACGTGTTTTAACTGCATAATTGATATTCTGAGCACCATTCTTAGTTAAGTCCCTATTTTCCTTATCTGTGTTCAGTATAAATTGTATAACTCGATGCCATACCTGCCATTTCATCTTGCGTTGCACATTTAAATTAGGACTACGTATGTATTTCGGGAGATCCCCCTGCCTTGCATATTTAATTTGGGACTACGGACGTATTCCGGGAGATCCCTAGCACTGCATATTTACTTTGGGACTACAGACGTATTCCGGGAGATCCCCCAGCACTGCATATTTACTTTGGGACTACGGACGTATTTCGGGAGATCCCCCTGTACTGCATATTCATTTGGAACTACAGGACGGTATCCCGAAAGATTTCCCACTGTGTTTACCTTGTTCTGAGCCGAGGGCTCCCTTAACTGTTAAATTCTTTTCGAGAATTTCTTTACCTGTGTTACCGTAAATTTTACTCATATCTTTTACTGTCTAATTTATTATATTTACTCCGGTAGGGCCTTGACCTGACCTCGTCACTACTCGACCGAGGTTAGGCTTGGCACTTACTGGGTACCATTGTGGTGTACTCATGCCCTTTCCTGCACATGTTTTTGTGTACAGATCCAGGTACGGGCTATCAGTCACGGGGTTAGTGCGTGCTGCTGATTCTAGGAGACTTCAAGGTACTTCTGCTTACATCCGCAGATCTTCAGAGTCCCCTTCTACTCCCTCGCCTAGAGATTTTCTTTATTATCTTAAGACTTTTGTATAAAGCTACATAGATTATAGTAGCTTGTGACTTAGTGATATTCCGGGTCTTGGGAAATTATTTTGTATATGTCGAGTGGTACTACTCTTGGCTATTCACAACATGCTATTTATCTTTACAATGTTGTGTTTTCTTTATATTATTTTTGTAATATTAGGCTTACCTAGTCGTAAAGACTAGGTGCTATCACGACACCTTATAGAGGATTAATTTGGGTCGTGACAAGTTGGTGTCATAGCACTAGGTTCATAGGAGTCGCAAGTCACAAGTCAGTTTATTAGAGTCTTGTGGATCGGTGTGGAGACGTCCGTACTTATCTTCGGGAGGCT
Organism: Nicotiana tomentosiformis; assembly: GCF_000390325.3. NCBI lineage: Eukaryota > Viridiplantae > Streptophyta > Magnoliopsida > Solanales > Solanaceae > Nicotiana > Nicotiana tomentosiformis. The sequence continues at coordinate 3,222 of NW_027175046.1, forward strand.
ATGTAACCGCTAAGAACAATCATATTTCTTTGATTTCCTCGTCGTGCGAGTTATTGACACCAAAAATTCTAAGATTCTATTCTATTATTTCTCACAGATGGTGAGGGCCCGTACTGGGAGGACCGACGATCAGGCACCCGAGCCCCCTGCCAGAGCCGCCAAAGGCCGGGGTCGGGGTAGAGGACGACCACGCAGTGCAGCCCGAGCACCTGCGAGAGCTGCGTCAGAGGAGCCCCCAGCAGCTCCAGCTGGAGGGCCAGCACCAGAGATCCCTATTGCTACTCCAGCCCTCCAGGAGACTTTAGCTCAGTTCAAGAGCATGTTCAGCACTCTGGCTCAGGCTGGACTATTTTTGATAGCTCTCGCTACATCTCAGGCCGGGGAAGGGGCACAAACTCACGCAGCCCACACTCCTGAGCAGAGGGTCCAGGTTGATTAGGCCCCAGAGTATATTCCTATGCCCCCAGTGGCTCCGGTTCAGCATGAGATCAGGGTAGTTGCTTCTGAGGCAGAGCAACTCAGACTTGAGAGGTACAAGAAGTACCACCCACCTACTTTCAGCGGACTAGCTTCAGATGATGCTCTAGGTTTTCTTGAGGAGTGTCATCGTATTCTTCGCACTATGGGCATTGTGGAGACGAGTGGGGTTTCGTTCACCGCTTTCCAGCTGAGGGGAGCGGCATATCAGTGGTGGCGTGTCTATGAGCTGAGTAGTCCGGACGAGGCAACCTCACTCATTTGGACTCAATTTTCAGAGATGTTCTTGCGTGAGTATGTTCCCCAGATCCTCAGGGATGCTTGGCGCGCAGAGTTTGAGCAGCTGCGTCAGGGTGCTATGACTGTGTCGAAATATGCAGTCCATTTCAGTGAGTTAGCTCGCCATGCACCGGCTCTGGTTGCTATAGTCAGAGAGAGGGTTCGTCGCTTCATTGTGGGACTCCACCCTAGTATTCAGACCAGTATAGCCAGGGAGTTGGAGATGGACATCACTTATCAGCAGGCAGTGAGCATTGCCAGGAGAGTGGAGGGCATGTTCGCTAGGGACAGAGAGGAGAGAGAGGCCAAGAGGTCTCGAGAGACGGGTCATTATTCAGGAGCTCGTGCGCCAGCAACACGCTATGGTAGGGGTTTTGTGAGTCGCCCTATTCATTCAGCTCGTCAAGTAGCCAGTGGTGTTCCAGCTCCTCCTAGACCTCAGGAGCCCTATTATGCACCGCCAGTATCCAGTATGCCTCCTACTCGAGGTGCTATTACCGACCAGTCCAGCAGGCCAGGTCCGAGTCAGTCTCAGCCGCCGTGTCCTTCGAGGGGTTGTTTTGAGTGTGGTGACACTCGTCACATGGTTAGAGATTGCCCCAGAGCTAGAAGGGGTGCACCTCCACAGACTTATCAGCCTCCACGTGCTCCACCGGGTCCTCTGGCCATTCTTCCAACCCCAGCTGCCACCCACCTCCTCAGCCAGCTCGAGGTGGAGGTCGGGGAGGTCGAGGTCACTCTAGAGGTGGAGGCAAGGCCAGGTACTATGCCCTTCCAGCCCGTTCAGAGGTTGCTGCTTTAGATTCAGTCATCACAGGTATCGTCCTTGTCTGTCATAGGGATGTATCAGTATTATTTGACCCAGGCTCTACGTATTCATATGTGTCTTCTTGTTTTGCTCCACATTTGTGGATATCTCGGGATTCTTTGAGTTCCCCTATTTATGTATCTACTCTCATGGGAGATTCTCTTGTTGTGGACCGCGTGTATCGGTCGTGTTTAATTTCTCTTAGTGGTTTTGAGAACAAAGACAATTTATTATTGCTCAGTATGATGGACTTTGATATTATTTTGGGCATGGACTGGTTATTGCCCCATTATGATATTCTTGATTGTCACGCTAGTCTGTGACGCTGGCTATGCCAGGCTTGCCGAGATTAGAGTGGAGAGGTACCTTAGAGTATACTCGCCGCAAGGTCATTTCATTTCTTAAAGCTCAGCGAATGGTTGAGAAGGGGTGTGATGCGTATTTGGCCTATGTGAGAGATGTCAGTATTGATACCCCTACAGTTGAGTCAGTTCCAGTAGTGAGGGACTTTCCAGATGTGTTTCCAGCTGATCTTCCGGGCATGCCGCCCGATAGACATATTGATTTTGGCATTGATTTTATGCCGGGCACTCAGCCCATCTCTATTCCTCCATATCATATGGCTCCTCCTGAATTAAAGGAGTTGAAAGAGCAGTTATAAGAGTTGCTTGATAAGGGCTTCATTCGGCCCAGTGTGTCACCTTGGGGTGCTCCTGTCTTATTTGTGAAGAAGAAGGATGGTTCTATGTAGATGTGTATTGATTACCGCCAGTTGAACAAAATCACAGTGAAGAAGCAGTATCCATTGCCTCGTATTGATGACTTATTTGATCAGTTACAGGGTGCCAGAGTGTTTTCCAAGATTGACTTACGTTCAGGTTATCATCAATTGAAGATTCGGGAGTCGGATATCCCGAAGACTACTTTCAGGACCATATATGGTCACTATGAGTTTCTTGTCATGTCATTTGGGCTGACCAATGCCCCAATAGCCTTTATGCATTTGATTCACAGTGTGTTCCGGCCTTATCTTGATTCCTTCATCATTGTGTTTATTGATGACATCCTGGTATATTCCCGGTCTCGGAAAGATTGTGAGATTGGATATTTCAGAGCCTGGCCGGGTATTAGCTTGTGTGGTTGCTCGGTCTTCTCTTTATGACTATATCAGGGAGCGTTAGTATGATGATCCTCATCTTCTAGTTCTTTAGGACAGGGTTCGACGAGATGATGCCAGATATGTGACTATTGGTGATGACGGTGTGATGAGGATGCATGGCCGAATCTGTGTGCCCAATGTAGATGGGCTTCGAGATTTGATTCTCGAGGAGGCCCACAGCTTGCGGTACTCCATTCATCCCGGTGCCGCGAAGATGTACCAGGATTTGAGATAGCACTACTGGTGTAGGAGTATGAAGAAGGATATAGTTGGGTTTGTGGCCAAGTGTCTCAACTGTTAGCATGTCAAATATGAGCACCAAAGGCCGGGTGGATTACTTCAGAGGTTAGATATCCCAGAGTGGAAGTGGGAGAGGATCACCATAGACTTTGTAGTTGGACTTCCACGGACCTTGAGAAGGTTCGATGCTATTTGGGTGATCGTGGATCAGCTGACCAACTCAGATCATTTTATTCTAGTGTTGACCACTTATTCTTCTGAGAGGTTGGCTGAGATTTATATCAGAGAGATTGCCCGCCTTCATGGTATTCCAGTATCCATCATTTCAGATAGAGGTACACAGTTCACATCACGGTTTTGGAGAGCCGTACAACAGGAGTTGGGTACTAGGGTGGAGTTGAGCACAACCTTTCACCCTTTGACGGACGGGAAGTCCGAGCACACGATTAAGATTCTTGAGGATATGCTCTGTGCTTGTGTAATGGAGTTCGGAGGGTCATGGGACCAATACTTTCCACTTGCAGAGTTTGCTTACAACAACAGTTACCAGTCCAGCATTCAGATGGCACCGTATGAAGTTTTGTATGGTAGGCGGTGCTGGTCCCTAGTGGGATGGTTTGAGCCGGGCGAGGCCCGATTGTTGGTTACAGATTGGTCCAGGATGCCCTAGATAAGGTGAAGGTGATTCACGAGAGACTTCGCACAGCCCAGTCCAGGCAGAAGAGTTATACAAACAAGAAGGTTTGTGACTTGGCATTTATGGTTGGTGAGCGGGTCTTGCTTCGGGTATCGCCTATGAAGGGCGTCATGAGGCTCGGGAAGAAGGGCAAGCTAAGCCCGAGGTTCATTGGTCCTTTTTAGATATTGCAACGAGTTGGGGAGGTTGCTTATGAGCCTGCCTTGCCTCCCAGCCTAGCAGGAGTTCACTCGGTATTACACAGTGTCTATGCTCCGGAAGTATCACGATGATCCGACTCATGTATTGGATTTCAGCTCAGTCCAATTGGACAAAGATATATCTTATGTTGAGGAGCCAGTAGCCATTTTGGACAGGCATGTCAGAAAGCTCAGGTCAAAGAATATTGCTTCAGTAAAGGTCTAGTGGAGGGGTCAGCCGGTTGAGGAGGCGACTTGGGAGACCGAGCAGGATATGCGCAGCCAGTACCCTCATCTTTTCATAGTTTCAGGTATGTCTTTATACTCGTTCGAGGACAAATGATTGTTTTAAGAGAGGGAGGATGTAACGACCCGGCCGGTCGTTTTGAGAATTAGAGCCCCGATCCCCTAATATCTGCTTTCCCCATATTTGCTTTTGCTTTTGAGACTTGCCGGAGTGATTGGTTATGGAATTCAGAGAGTTTTGGGACACTTAGTCCCTAGTTATGAGTTTAAGCCTTAGAGTTTGGACCGTAGTCAGAATTGTGTGAAGACGGATTCGGAATGGAATTTCGTCGACTCCTTTATCTCCATTGAGTGATTTTGGGGTTAGGAGCGCGTCCGGAATGTATTTTGGAGGTATGTGGTAGATTTAGGCTTGAATTGGCGAAAGTTAGTTTTTCGGCGATTTCGACCGATAGTGAAAATTTTGATATCGAGTTCGGAATGGAATTCTGAAAGTGGCTGTAGGTTTGTGATGTCATTTGTGACCTGTGTGTAAAATTTGAGGTCATTCGGAGTAGATTTGATGTGGTTCGGCATCGTTTATAGAATTTGGAAATTTGTTTAAATTCTTAGGCTTGAATCCGTGCTTAATTCATGATTTTGGTGTTGTTCGATGTGGTTTGAAGGCTCGACTAAGTTTGTATGGTGTTTTAGTATTGGTTGGTAACTTTGGTTGAGGTCCCGGGGGCCTCGGGTGTGTTTCGGATGCTTAACGGGTGAAAGCTTGACCTTAGAGGAATTTTTGAGTTGGAGGTTCTGGTGTTTTCGCACCTGCGGTGGGGAGTCCGCAGGTGCACCCTCGCAGAAGCAGTGGGATCACATGTGCGCTTTTAGTTTTTGCACCTGCGATGGGATCGCATGTGCACTTTTAGGCCAGGGATTCAGTGGTCGCAGATCCTACGAGTGAGTCACAGGAGCGGAGCCGCATCTGCGGAAGGGCAGTCGCAGATGCGGAGGTGAGAAAGACCCAAGGTTCTGCAGAAGCAGACGATTGAGCGCAGAAGCGCATCCGCAGGTGCTGACTCAAGCGCACAGGTGCGTATCCAGCCCGGATAAGTGACCTTCGCACCTGTATTGATTTTTCCGCAGGTGCGTGACCGCAGATGCGGTGCCATGCGCGCAGGTGCGGAAATCGCTGGGCAGAAAAGAGGATTTT
>NW_027175047.1:0-8471 GCF_000390325.3 Nicotiana tomentosiformis
CCAAATAGTAGGTCCAAAGACTCCTGGACCGTAGGCGTGGGACGGGTAGTGCACGCGTAGGACACGACCTAGAATTGAATTAAAGCGCATTTAAGTAAACAACTTTAACTTAGTAATCGGGTAGCAGGAGATGATAGTCTATGCCCGCTGAATAATATGAGCAACTCCTACCTCAAGGGAGTTGCGAAGTATTACTGATGTTGCTCTGGGTGATCCTTTAGGCTAAAAACTTGGGACCCCCCTTCTTTATATGTTTATTGTTCACATATACTCATCAAATATATAATAATTAAGTTGTATCTTTCAACCTCTAAAGACTTGTACTGATTATCTATATAGTCTAATTATTTCCCGATTTACTTTGCATGTGTTCATAATAGAACCTTTAAATTCCTTGTCTTACCCTCACTTATATGATCACTTAGGACTATTGTAATCCAAAAATCCCACATAGTTTAAACTTATGCTGGTACCCACATCTGTTGACCTCGAAGAGGGCCTAACATCTTCTCTTTGAGGTAATTTGATCCCTTACATGATCTTTGATGACATAGACTAGTTAAACATAGTTATTTGCGAATAGGTTCCATAATGCACCCAAAAATCATTTGGTGGCTACTCTTCTCTTTTAATACCTGATGTTTGGCATATTTCGATATGTGTTGATGTTACTTTGCCCATGTTTTAACCACTTTTTGATGTTATTTAATCTTTAAAACACCCAACATGGTGTAATTATTAGTTTGATGACTAATTAAGTTATGTGTGACGATTTAAGGTGTTCGGAGTGCAAAATATGAAGAAAAGGTGGTTTAGCCAGAGGAAGAAGGGTTGGATGCGTCGCATCCAACCTAGGAAAACATCATCCTGCATGCAACCTTAGCAGTGAAGTTGGGCCATAGCGTCCGCCATCGCGTGCGAAACTGGGAAGTAGAAGAGAAGGCTGGATGCGTCGCGTCCGCCATCGCGTTCAAAGCTGAGAAATAGAGGACAAGGTGGATGCGTCGCATCCACCTTAGCATCAATCCCTGAAGCCGAATTGGACTAGGAATAGGAGAGCTTTGGCCCACGACTTTTGTACGCAATATATAAGCTAAAAACGCCTCTTTTAGGATATAAAACATATTGGGAAGAGGGAAAAAGCCACGACAAAGCTGTGGAGGCCGGAATTCATCAAGTTTCTTCTTTCTCCCACCAAACTTAGTAATTTTTATGTTTCTTTATATGATTTGTTGTTTGGCTACCATGTCTATGTGGAGCTAAACTTCACGTTCTAGGGTTGTGGTTCTTTCATGACTATTGTTATTCGGATATTGATTTTGACTTCTTGATTTATCATATTAGTTTATTTATTCAATCTTGCACTTAATTATTTAATTGCTTGATCACCAATTGAATATTATCTACGAATCTAGAATTGAACTCGAAAGTGGGAATTCTATATTGCATATAGGATTGAGTAGGGCAAGTTCTTGAACTCGGGCATCGGGGAACGGATTCGTAGTTAGGATAGACATATACCTAATTGCCTTGCTTGGTTGATTTACAGGAATTATAAATGCGTTCTTGTTGATTCTAACTCCATAGACATATAGGCGTTAGGTTAGCTTGAATAGGTGAGTAAGAACTCGACAGATTCTTATGAGCATTAACCCTGTCAACCAATAAGCTAGATAAATCAGTCGGTCAATTCAATTGAAGAATACAATAGGATTGTTAGATAGCCCATAACCCTAGATCGTTTTCATTACATTGATATCATAAAAATCTGCTCTTTCTCTGTTCAAAGTTTATTATTTATATTTTTCTTATTTAATTAGTTTAGAATAAAATATTTTTAGATTTAATTCGTGTTTAGATAATTGGGATAGTCTAATTTAGTTAATAGTTAATCATAAGTCCTCGTGGGTTCGACATCCGACTTTTAGTCACTTTATTACTTGACGACCGCGTATACTTGCGTGAGTGTGTTTGGTCGCAACATGTTTTTGGCGCCGTTGCCGGGGACTTAGAAATTTGCTATTTTTCTAGATTAGACATTTTTTTTATCTATTCATGTTTTTTTTTATTATTTTATTTTAGTTAGTATTTTTTATTTATTTTAGCATGGCATCTTGGAATAAAAATTGTTCGAATGATGGTTATTCTTATTTTGATGATCCTTGTCCATATTGTGGAGGACCCCACTGGTGGAAAAATTGTCAGAATGTTCCCAGGAGCGAGTTGTGCGCACAATCTCAATCCTTTGAGTGGAATATTTGTAATATGTGTGGTGGTCAAGATGGCCATTGGGATGGTTGTCCTAATTTTGTTCATCCTTCTCTGAGCCCTTATTATGATCTTTCTAATGATATTTCTGAGTTTGATAGGGGCAATGAAGTGCAGGATATGGAGCCTGATGCATATATCAGGGATATTCTGAGGCAAGTAGCAGAGCAACAGGATGAACTCAAAAAAGATATGAAAAGAATGAGGGCAGCAATCACAAGAATGAAGGCCAATATGGAAGAATTGAATGAAGAGAGCGAGTACCAGCAAGAGAAAATTTTTGAAAAAGAGGAGATTTTGAGCCAAACTTGGCTGGCAGAACAGGCTGAAAAGTTAGAAATATATGAAGCTCAACATGAGGAACTTACTGATGGGATGAGACACTTTATAGAGGGAAGATCTAAACTGGGACAAGGGATCTATAAATTTGCCACTACTATTCACGACTTGCAAGATAAATTAAATGCAAAGGTTGTTGCGTCTATCGCCCAACAACATAGTAATGAGTTGTCAGAAGCTGAAAAGGAGCTTATACGCCAAATTGAGGAGCTAAAAGTTGAGAGCCAATCATTCGAGCATATTTCTGTTGATGATGCCCATGTTGAGAAAAGTACACTAGAGCCATGCGAGGTAGCAGATAATGTTATATTTGAAGACTCTAATGTGTGCACATATGAGGATATAAATAGTAATACAATTCTAAAGTTGGGGCGTGTTGGTCCTCATTCTAAACATTTTTCGACATTGTATTTGGATGATGACATGGAAATCGAGTCATCTAAGCCTTTGGAGGAGTCAATGGAAGAGGAACATGATGCCTATATTTTTGAATTTGTCATGCCAAAAAGCAAAAAATACATTCCTCATCTAAAGGCCGAGAAGTGTAGAGTGAAAAATTTATTACTTGGCCTGGTTATCTTTGTAGCCCCACCACTGGAGCATAGCCGCAAACTGGATGCCATGTTAGGGGCTCAATTCATAAGTTCGAGGTGGAGGCAAAAAGTGGTTCACGTCGTGCCGCTACGTTAAATCAGGCGCTTGTTGGGAGGCAACCCAGCGTTACTGCTTTCTTTTATTTTTGTTTACTTTTTATTTTATTTTATTTTTATTATTTTGTAGTATTTATTTTTGTTTTGTAGGATTATGAGCATAGGAAGCAAAGCCATTAGAAGAGTGCAAAAGCGAGCTAGATGGTGAGGACTAAGTGTGGGGTGCCCACACAAAGGACGATGCCTGGGGGAAGTCTGAGTACCTCGTGAGCCGCTATTGCTTCGGCCTTTGGCCTACCAGGGAGTCTCGTTTACCCTCTTATTATTTATAATGTGCATTGAGGACATTGCAAAATTTTAAGTGTGGGGTGAGGAGATCGTTTGGATAAGTTTCTGTGCTATTTTAGCTTAGTTGTAGTACTCATTCTTAAGTGTAGTAGCTTTTGTGAAGGAAAAAAAATGAAAAATTAGAAAAATTGGACTTTTCCCGACGATTGATCTCCTAGACAGTTTTCTTGAGGGATTAAAGTCTAAACAAAAATCCAAAATATATCTTTTAGCTTTCTTTAGGTAGTAATAATCCCCTGTGGTTTTTCTTTGTGCCTCGGTTCTTTTCCATGGGATGTAGTTTGAACCGGGTAGTTTTTTTCTTTCCGAGTAGATTAGGAATTTAGGGAATAAAAGGAGCAAGAATGATGAACCTAGGCGCCCTTGACTTGTTTGATAGTAACATATTTATACTTTCGCATGTGTAGTATCTTCTGTATGATTTGAAATTATTGATGATACCTTGTTAAAATGGATAGCATGTTTTGTGGCGCCTATTTCTCATTTTCTTGACTTGTGTTCACTTTGCGCTTAATGCTTAATATCTCGTTGCTCCGTGAATACTTGCATTACTTGAGAGTCGGAATGTGACCGTCCTTAATGAGTCATGTGCCATGTGTGGTAAGGTTTTTGTATTGTCCATGTATTGTACTTGTGTCTAGAACTTGCCCGGTATGTGAGTTGAAGCGAAATTTTAGGTGATGCTCGGTTTGAAAAATGATTTTAGGCTTTCTTTGATCTTTTTGAGCTTATTGCTTATCACAAATAAAATCTATCCCTAGTTAAACCTTTTGAGCCTGTAGACCTTTTATTTGGTACCCACATTACAAGCCTATACCCTTTTTATTCTTAATTGACATTGTTTTGATCCTTTTACCTCTTAAAGCACTTTAAGTGTTAGATGAGCGCTAAAAGAAGTAAGAAGGGACTAAGTGTGGGGTGACTTTTGAGTGGAACCAATGAAAGAAAGAAGGGTGCACTTATTTTGTAAAATAATACACCACTAGAAAAAGAAAAAAAAAAAAAAAAAGAAAGAAAAATATAGATGAATAAATTGTTGTCTTGTTCTTGCTAGTGGGTATGAATTAAAGTAGTGCTTAAAGAAAGAGGAAATAGTGTTGGGGTGATATTATTTGTGAAATTGAAGTGGTGTTGAAGAATTTGCGCTTAAGTTATTTGATGATGTGTTAAAGTGCTTAGGAGGTTGAGTCACTATTCCTAAAATATATCCTACCTTTCCCTTAGCCCACATTACAACCATGAAAAAGTCCTAATTGATTTTAGATCGAGCGAGCTTACATTAGTAGAGATTTACATTAAGGGCAAGCCTATGGTAACAACTGCATGCATGTGACTTCTGTTGTGAGAGTGAGCGATTTTCTTTGTGAGCATGAGATTCGAATGTGTGGATTGATTCTACTCTCTCTGCTTTTGTTGTGAGGGCACATGGTTTCACGAGGGATAGGTAACGTTATTAGACTTCTCTATGATGTTGGTTGTTCAAGCCATGAGTGCATAGTGACATTGAGTCGGTTTTTGAGGTTAGGATTGCTGTGAGCATGTTGTCTTTGTTCGAATATTTTTAAAAGAATGGCTTAAGTAAAGCGAAGGGTATGTGATGCATAGCCTAGAGCCTAATTGTTGCAAATAACCACGGTCAGAGGTGGAGTGTGCTTTGAATGATAAGAGCTCAATTTTGTTTCGTCTACTATAGGATGGTTTGTTCGAGGACGAACAAAGGTTTAAGTGTGGGGTAGTGATGTTTGGCAAATTTCGATATGTGTTGATGTTACTTTGCCCATGTTTTAACCACTTTTTGATGTTATTTAATCTTTAAAACACCCAACATGGTGTAATTATTAGTTTGATGACTAATTAAGTTATGTGTGACGATTTAAGGTGTTCGGAGTGCAAAATATGAAGAAAAGGTGGTTTAGCCAGAGGAAGAAGGGTTGGATGCATCGCATCCAACCTAGGAAAACATCATCCTGCATGCAACCTTAGCAGTGAAGTTGGGCCATAGCGTCCGCCATCGCGTGCGAAACTGGGAAGTAGAAGAGAAGGCTGGATGTGTCGCGTCCGCCATCGCGTGCAAAGCTGAGAAATAGAGGACAAGGTGGATGCGTCGCATCCACCTTCGCAGAAAATTGATTGAAATGGAGGACAAGGTGGATGCGTCGCATCCACCTTAGCATCAATCCCTGAAGCCGAATTGGACTAGGAATAGGAGAGCTTTGGCCCACGACTTTTGTACGCAATATATAAGCTAAAAACGCCTATTTTAGGATATAAAACATATTGGGAAGAGGGAAAAAGCCACGACAAAGCTGTGGAGGCCGGAATTCATCAAGTTTCTTCTTTCTCCCACCAAACTTAGTAATTTTTATGTTTCTTTATATGATTTGTTGTTTGGCTACCATGTCTATGTGGAGCTAAACTTCACGTTCTAGGGTTGTGGTTCTTTCATGACTATTGTTATTCGGATATTGATTTTGACTTCTTGATTTATCATATTAGTTTATTTATTCAATCTTGCACTTAATTATTTAATTGCTTGATCACCAATTGAATATTATCTACGAATCTAGAATTGAACTCGAATGTGGGAATTCTATATTGCATATAGGATTGAGTAGGGCAAGTTCTTGAACTCGGGCATCGGGGAACGGATTCGTAGTTAGGATAGACATATACCTAATTGCCTTGCTTGGTTGATTTGCAGGAATTATAAATGCGTTCTTGTTGATTCTAACTCCATAGACATATAGGCGTTAGGTTAGCTTGAATAGGCGAGTAAGAACTCGACAGATTCTTATGAGCATTAACCCTGTCAACCAATAAGCTAGATAAATCAGTCGGTCAATTCAATTGAAGAATACAATAGGATTGTTAGATAGCCCATAACCCTAGATCGTTTTCATTACATTGATATCATAAAAATCTGCTCTTTCTCTGTTCAAAGTTTATTATTTATATTTTTCTTATTTAATTAGTTTAGAATAAAATATTTTTAGATTTAATTCGTGTTTAGATAATTGGGATAGTCTAATTTAGTTAATAGTTAATCATAAGTCCTCGTGGGTTCGACATCCGACTTTTAGTCACTTTATTACTTGACGACCGCGTATACTTGCGTGAGTGTGTTTGGTCGCAACAATACCCCATTTAAAAGAGTTGTTACATGTAGAAACCCGCTTTCAAGAGAATAAGGGGCACAACAGCATGGCGACTCTGCTATTGATTTACACTTAGGCTAGTACCGTAACGAAGTTTACTTATGTGGATTATTTGATGACATGTACATCCTTTCGCTTATTTGTTTAAATTGGTATGGCATAGCCCTTCCCCTTATTTCCATTTATTTGCTATGACATGAACATATCTCCCTCAGTTACTTTCATCTTGTTTAAGACTACTACATCATGTCTTTCCCATCTGTATCTCCCTATTAGCTTCATTTCATTACGATCTCGCATGTTTTCATGAGTTAAACTTACTTTTCTCTTCCGTCTTTCCCTTTATCGTTTTACTCCAGTTTATATTGTTTACAGTTTTTATGCACTTTCATCATGTAAATATTTGGCAACGTGTTACTATTTTTGTATAAAGCATGCTCCCACATTATACTCCACTGGTGCTTATTATCATCATAGCGGCGCTTGATGAGTGTCCGTGTTTTCCTAAAAAACACCCTTTTAGACTAGAAAGGCTTATTTGCACTAGACTAGTCGATCAGCGGTGTAGTCGACGGTCCCGTGCCTTTCCCTCTCTAGTTGTTCACTTGAGAGTACCAGTCTAGACCTTTCTAGAAACCACACTCTCATTTGAAATGTACATGAATCATGCTAAACCTAGTACGGATTGAGATGTCATTGACGCATCAACCCGCTTAGATGAACCTTGTCCAAAGTCAAACGGGATTTCCATAATCCCAAAGGACACCATCATATTTTGAGCATTAGTTGGAGAAAACATGTCAAGATGTTGATCATTATTGCATAAATAGTCAAATCTTGAGGGGAAAGAGCTAACTTTTATTTGTTTGAAAAAAATGAAGCCTGGTGGAATAACCTTGCACCCTGTGACAACAATCATGTGAGGAGGGTATTGGGTAACCTGTCATCTTTGTTGAACATTCAACCAAACAGGGAACTGATCGAGGCTACTACCATGTTCTGGGGTGAGAAGAGAGTCATTTTCCGATTTAGCAATATAAAAATGGCTCCTCTCCTCGAAGAAATAAGGATTTTCGCCAAGTTACCATGGGATAGTCCAGGACTATTGGTGCCAAAAAATCGCACTCCACGCGATTTTCTGAAAATGTTGGGTTTTAACAAGAATGATAAACTGGTCTGTCTGAAGAAATCGTACATCCCCTTTGAATTTCTCTATGAGCGTTATGGGCATAGCAAATCATATTGCCTTCATCATTAGGAGCTAGCCATTACCTCTTTGGTATAGGTGCACCATGGTGCTTATGTTTTCATAGTCTATTTCTTGGGTTTGTTGATCTTTCCAGTGCAAGGGGGTAGAATTCATACTCTCTTAGCCATGGTCGACAAGAACTTAATAGAGAGTATCGAGGGGCTGAAGTACACTATCATCCCGATGATTTTAGCTGAGGTGTACCATGCTCTAGATTGGTGCAAGAATGGGTTCGGGCACTTTGATGGTTGTAATCTCTTGCTCAGGTTTGGCTGCTGGAACACTTTAGAGGGGTGATTATCGCCAAGAGCTTCTACGAAGGCCACTGAAAGACTACATAGCCAGTCATCATCCAAAGAAGATGTCATTCATCCCAGATAGGTTTGCAAACCCTGGAAATGCTGTAAGTTGGGTGCGTTTCTTCAGCAACCTGGAAGACGAGCAAGTGCATTAGATATTTGA
>NW_027175048.1:0-8166 GCF_000390325.3 Nicotiana tomentosiformis
CAACACCCGCTATGTCCGGAAACACTTCGATTTGCACACGAAGTGCAGGGTGTAGTATGAGTACGACCAACACAACAATTAGCAATAATAAATAAGGAACTGAAGATAGTGACGATCTACACAGTTATAGTTCATTTCTAAAAATTCCAGCAAAGAATAGACATGCTTTCAAATCCGGCAGTTTAAGTCAAATCAATTTTATACAAATCAAGTTCATGTAATCCGGATATAAAATCTTTCAGAGATTTCACAACAATGACAGATAACAACTAAGTACAACAACAAATGAAAAGCAAGTACAACCTCTCAGGGAACCAGTCACTCAACTCGTCATAACGGCTCAACCACTCGGCTCTCAGCCCTCAACACTCATACTCAATGGGTACCCGCGCTTACTGGAGGTGTACAGATTCCGGAGGGGCTCCTACAGCCCAAGTGCTATAATCCGCACGGACAACTCACGTGTTGCATGGACAACTCACGTGCGATGATATCCATACCTCACTGACAAGCCCCCAGCCTTACTCAGTCATCAACCTCTCTAGTCTCTCGAGCACTCGAAAATCATAAAGATCATCCTAAACAAAGATAACATAATATATCAACAAAATCAAGAAAGACTGAGATATGATAGGCAAGTAAAATCATGACTGGGTACAAAACAACAATTAGCAAATAATTCAACAACTATGCTACCTCTACGGGTCTCAACAGTACTATCACATAGCCTAACCGTGATTTACAGTCAAATTTTTTAAACACATAGAGAGCATATAGCTAACAACAAGTTATTCAACTTTACAGTTTCATGGGACGGACCAAGTCATAATCCCATCGGTGCACGCCCGCACGGCCGTTACCTAGCATGTGCGTCACCTCCAAAATAATCACATGGCACAAAATCGGGGGTTTCATACCCTGAGTACCAGATTTAAAACTGTTACTTACCTCAAACCGTGAAATTCTTATTCCTCTAAGGCTTTGCCTCATGAATTGGCCTCCAAATGCCTCGAATCTAGCCACAAATAATTCGATCCAGTCAATAAAATTTATTTTAATTAATTCCATAAGAAAATGCTAATTTTCCATAAAAATCCAAAATTTAGCTCAAAAATCGCATGTGGGGCCCACATCTCGGAAATCCGGCAAAACTTACAAAATCCGACAACCCATTCAATTACGAGTCCAACCATACCAGTTTCACTCAAATCCGACTCCGAATCGACACCGAAATCTCAAAAAATTATTTTTATGAGATTTCTAAAATTTTCCCAAATATCAATCTCAAAACACTAATTAAATGGTTAAAACAATGATATATTCGTGTATATTGACAAAATCTGAGTTAGAATCACTTACCCCAATATTTTTCCTTGACAATCTATCAAAAAGCGTCTCTCCTCAAACTCCAATTTGTCAAAAATGGCGAATGGGATGAAGTCCTCTACTTTATAATTCTGTCCAGGCAGCCCTCGGTCCGGCCTCGATCTTGGCCTTTGATCATGGCACTCGATCCTGGGCCTCGATCTTGGACTTCGATCCTGGGCCTCGATCCTGGGCCTCGATTTCTGGGCTCGATTTCTGCCCAGGAAATTGCAGCAGTTATTTTAGTCCAACTTTTAATTCGTTAACCATCTGAAACTCACCCGAGGCCCTCGGGAGCTCAACCAAATACACCAACAAGTCCTAAAACATCATACGAACTTATTTGAAACCTCAAATCACATAAAACGACGCTAAAACCACAAATCACACATAGATTCAAGCCTAATGAACTTTGAAACTTCCAATTTCTACAAACGACGCCGGAACCTATCAAATCACGTCCGATTGACCTCAAATTTTGCACACAAGTCATAAATGACATAACGGAGCTATGAAAAGTTTCAGAACTGGATTCCGATCCCGATATCAAAAAGTCAACTCCCCGGTCACTCCCCGCGTTCAAACTTCCCAAAATTCAACTTTCGCCATTTCAAGCCTATTTCCACTACGGACCTCCAAATAATTTTTCGAACACACTCCTAAGACCAAAATCGCCATACAGAGCTATTGCATTCATCAAAATTTAAATCCTAGGTCGTTTACATATAAGTCCACATCCAATCAACTTTTCTAACTTAAAATTTTTAATTATAGGACTAAGTGTCTCATTTCACTCCGAATTCCTTTCGGACTTGAACCAACTAACCCGGTAAGTCATAAAATAATTGTAAAACATACATTGAGCAGTAAATGAAGGGGGGGGAACAGGGTTATAATACTCAAAATGACCGGCCGAGTCGTTACAACACCGCTTCGTCGGAAAATGTTACTAAATATATGTATTAATACTGTAAGGAAATAGATAAGTAGGAAAGAATGGCACTAGCTCACATAATTTGTGTCTTGGTCTTGTCACGACCCCATTTTCCACCTTAGGATGTCGTGATGGCACTTAGTCTCTAAGACTAGGTAAGCCTAATCAACAAGGAAATATTACAGAAATAACGACTAAAACATGAAATAAAACTAAAAAGTCTTATATTAACTCCAATGCAAAATCACAATACAACATTCCCAAAACCCAGTGAAACTGAGTCATAAGCTCTACAGTAACGTACTAAAACCTCTAATACAACACTATATGGTAAAAGGATAAACAGTAAAGGGAAGATAACTAAAGGTGACTCTGAGGCATGCGAACGTCAATAAGGTATACCTTAAAGCCTCCAGCAGTGCACAACCACGCACACAACTCTCAACAACACGATCAAAAGTAGATGGATCTGCACAAAAATGTGCACAAGGGTAGCATGAGTACACCACAACGGTACCCAATAAGTATCAAGCCTAACCTCCGTGGAGTAGAGACGAGGCCAGGTCAAGACACCTACTAGACATACAAACTTGTACAAGATATAACATGAAACTAACAATGGAAAGAATATCAATGTAGGACTAACAATCGAAGGATTATAATTTACAGCCAACGACGAAAATAATGGAAACTCAAATGCAATCAAGAAGTAGACGAGTAATAGAACATCAGCATAACCAGAACACCGATGAGATATGAACGAACTCAATAAGGAAAGCAGAAAACATCGCAATCAGTCAATCGTTCTCAACGCATGGACTTGCAATAAGATTTACCCCGAGGTACCACTCCTCAAAATCATAAATTATGATCCACAATTTCCAAATCTTGCACATATAACACCTCATGCGCACAATAACAATCCCCCTCGCACGACAAAGTACTTGTGCCACCATGTACATTGCATTCGTATCAGTATCAATTAAAATGATCGAGAAATATAATTAAATACAATAAAGCATAATAATGATCTTGAATAAAATGAGGCGTCAAATGAGATAATATATTTATTTTAGGATTCAAATAAAATAGGGGACACGTCTTGCAAATAGAGTATGAGATGGGTTTAGTTTAGAAATTAATAAGATAAAGTAAAAAATATCGTATTTAAACAAAATAAAACCCCAGTTAAATTAACGAGTTAAATAAATAATTTGTTAGAAATAAAATGTGATAACACTTTAAGTAAAGTAAACATCAAAAGGGTGATGAGTAAAATTTGAGAACCCAATTAAAGTAAAAATGTGATAACTTCTGGAAATTCTCTAACGATTGGCACAGACTGAAGAGCTGGTGGTTCTGATTTTGGATTATTGATGTGATACAAATAGGCGAGACACCCCTTACCGATCATTCAATGTGCCTTAAGGTAAGAAATAAACTTACCTACAAGCGATGCTGAATTACCCTTCCACTCTAAGACTTTTTCATGGTTACAAATAAGATTAGGTAACTACGCAGTACTACAGAAATAACTTAGTCACAATTCACACGGTGCACGCACACGTACCCGTCACCTAGAATGTGTGTCACCTCAACACAAAACACATATCACGCATCTAAGGAAACAATTCCAAATGATAAAGGTCAAATTGTTAATCAAAAGCCCAAAATCATCCCAAAAGTCAAACTCAGGCACGTACCTCGGAACAAGAGAAAACTCAAAAAATCCGATAATCCATTCAATTACGAGTCCAACCATACTAGTTTCACTCAAATCCAACTTCGAATCGGCGTTCAAAACTAAAAAATTCACTCTATGAAAATTTAGGCAAAAACCCCCAATTTCTCTTTTGAAATCGTCAACCAAAAGCCAAAAACGAGGATAAATTCATGAAATATAAACAAAACCGAGTTAAGAATGCTTACCCTAATTCGTGTGGTGACATTCATCCTCAAAATCGTCCAAAACTGAGTTCCAAGTCTCAAAAATGAGGATAAAACGACCAACCTTCGAAAATATAGGTTCTGCCCAGCACTGTTTGCATCTGCAAAGAAAATAGCCACATCTGCGAAAACCCACTAAAATTCACCCATCGCACTTGCGGAAATATACTCGTTTCTGCGCATGTGCAGGTGCGATAGTAGCTCTCGTTCCTGCGACGCCCTTCGCTTCAACGACACCTACCCCCGCATCTGCGATATCGCGGGTGCGGAACAAATCCCACTTCTACATCATTTACACCGAGCTGCCCCTTTTCTCTTTTGCGATGGAAAGCCCCTCATCTACGAAGTCGCTTCTGCGACTAACTGTCTAGAGATGCGGCCACACTAGAACTAACAACCTTAGCCAAATGCAACATGCGATGAAATGGTCTGAACCTCGTCCTAAACTCACCCGATCCACTCGGGACCCCATCCAAATATACCAACAAGTCCCATAACATAATACGGACCTAGATGATGCCTCAAATCACACATAACAACATCAAAACGATGAATCGCACACCAATCCAAACTTTAAAGAACTTTCAACTTTCAACTTTCAAAACTCGTGCCGAAACATATCAAATCAACCTGAAATGAACTCAAATTTTGCACACAAGTCCCAAATTACATAATGAAGCTATTCCAATTCCCGAAACCACAATCCAAATTAGATATCCTCAAAGTCAACTCTCGGTCAAACTTATGAACTTTCCAAACCTTCAAATTTCCAACTTTCGCCAATTAGCGTTGAAACCTTCTAGGAATATTCAAATGCAAATCCGGGCATACACCTAAGTCCAAAATCACCATACGGACTTAACGGAACCATCAAAACTCTGTTCCGGGGTCAAATTTAGAAAAGTCAAACTTGGTCAACTCTTCCAACTTAAATCTTCAACAATGAAATTGATTCTTCAAAACAAGTTCTGAAACACCTGAAAACCAACACCGACAATTCACACAAGTCATAATACATCATATAGAGCTTCTCATTCCCTCAAACTACCGAGCAAAGTGCAAATGTTCAAAATGACCGGTCGGGTCGTTACAACTTCGTGTGCAGATCCAAGTACTTTTGGGCATGACAGTTGCTAGCTTTGGAGCTTTATTTATTCGGAGATTATTGAGGTAGCTGCCTTAGCGTCCGCAAACCCTGGTTGTCCTTATTTTCACTTTATTTGCACTATTCTATCTTTCTAGACAGTTCGCTTTAGCAGTTAGAATGTATTGTCATATAGATGCTCATATACTCAGTGATACCAGGATTTTGGGAATTATGTATCAAGTTGCGTTATTTTCTTATAAGTTATTATGGGATTTTCAGTATTAAGGTTATTTCATTATGTTTTAAACTTAAAATAGGCGTGGTTATTTGTGATTATCCGCTTGCCTAGTATTGCGATAGACACCATCACGACATATGAGATTTCAGGTCGTGACAATATTCTAAAAGAAAATTTCTTTTCTTTCTTATCTAAAAATAATACTTCACTTTATGCTTCGGGAGTTCTAACTATTCTGATTTATTTCTGTCTTAGTCACCGTGTGATCGGTACGGGTTTGATCCCAACCTGATCGAATAGGCCCAATCCACGAGGTGCCACTCGATTCATAGTTCTCATCGCTCGTGTATCATACCTTAGCATGGCTAGGCAAATTCTTAGCAACGAAACTCTCAGCTCGTGTGCTCCCTACTTTGGCACAAGTAGTTTCAGGAAGTCAACGCCTTGATTAGGACCCTCGGCCTGGACGATGACCCCTTCTCAGAATAGAGGATACTCCCAAAATACTTAAATACTAAATTGTTCTGTATGACCTTGCTAAGATCTAAATCTACTTCTCAACTTTCATGACCATTCAAGTCTAAATCTTTTGTGGAACAACCTATACATACTCATACCGGTATCCTTAAATGTAAAGCATAAAATAAGCATGAAATAAATATTCAAAAGTATTTCTAAAGATTCTTGCTTCTTCATGAATTTTCAACATGAAAATGGCATATAAGAATAACACAAAAATCTGAAAATTTATGTACATATATCATAATAAATCATCTAAACTTTATCGAGAACAATTATATATTAATAGGTACACACTCACTCCAATTAAGTACATATTAACTCTTTTAAGCAATATCAAACACCATATATGTATACTTTTGTGAGTTAAACCACTTTCGTAAAAGGGTTATATCAACTCACCTCAATTTCTCCTTCAAGCAACAATGTAAGTTCCAATTCTTGTAATCAACTCAATGATCAAATACTATAATAATAAGTCACAATAAGTATCCAAGTTTCCCAAAGTATTAATCTTTTCTCAACTCTAAGAACTTTAGGTTCAACCTCCTAAATTTTTAAGTTTTGGGGTGAGGTCTTGTTCTAACAATTCTTTACTATCTCTAACAACCTTAACCCGTTATAGCAATCCAATAAAAGTGACAAATTTATCTCGTAACACCAAAAACCTAACTCGTACTTGATGGGTGTTCTTGAGGTTTTTAAAAATTTTCCTATGAATTCACCCCATTAGGTTGTTAGATTTTAGTGTATAATGATGTTATAGCTTACAACTCCATAAAAAGAATTACCTCTATCATGGCCTAAAAAAGGTCATGCGGAATAGCTCTCTCAATGACCTACACGTTGCCTTGTTCTTGCTCCTTGAAAATCTACTTTCTGTTGTTTTGAATTCCTTGCAATTCTTTTCCAGCCCTTGACTTCTCGTTCTTTCCCTTTTTCTTTCAATAGATCCTTCTATGGGCTTTAGGCCCAATTCTTAAGTGTCTTGCTCTTTTTTCTTTTGACTTAACAAGTATTTAATGATACTCACTTTTAATAATTAATAATACTAAAATTATTAATATCCCCCTATTTGTATATCCAATTATTTATAAATAGAGAAATAACTCAAAAGTCAATCACAAGGGTTTAAGTACGTAATAAAAGTATTAACATTTTTTATGCACTCAAGATAAGATTAAAAAAAAAAATTATATATTCAGCGTGTTTTGAAACTTTTATAGATTTGAGTAATGTTACATGAAACACTTTACACTGCTGAAATAATTTCTTATGACAATGCCCAGCACTCAAACCAATTCGTATATCTACTTGCAAATTATATTATAGCAGTGTTATTGTTAATTTTCGTGTGTTATTTTCCAACAGGCTCGACATTTGTATGGTGCTATCTTTAATCTTCTTCAATTTGTGCTAAAAGTGGTTTACCAAAAACTTTGTTTTAAAAGCTAGTTGTAATGTGCTAGCGCCAAGTCTATGGACTCTTCGACTTTAATTTATCAACTTGATCTATTACTTCTAGATTGCAAGTTTGCAACATAATTCCTATGAGTGCTCAAATTACTTGTCCATTTTTATTTTTTTTTTGAAAATCGTAAAAAGGTATAATTTGTAGTTCATTTTCAAGTTATTAATATTCAAGTTTTGAAATTGTTTTCTTCAAAAGATGAACTAATATCATTTCTTTGTTTCACTTTCCAAACTGATCTGTTGAGATTACTCATTGTATTGTATTTATTCCTTTGTTAATCACTTGTATAGTAGTTAGTGAAATATAGTTAGTGGGATGTCACATGGTAAATGACAGTTGTAATGAGTTAGTGGGTTAGCCTAGGTATTAGCACATTTTATAAGTAAGAAGTCAGATTGTACATTTTATTTTTGAGTTGATTAATGAAGAACTCAGCTCCCCTTTCTAGAAGCTTCACTCACGCACTCTTTCCTTTACATCCTCTGATTCCTCCATTGGAGCTCTCATTGAGCTCACATTTCTCTCATTAATTTCACAATTTCTCATGGTATCAGAGCGCATGCATTACTCCTAGAGACTCGTTGCTTCATATTTCGATTTTG
>NW_027175049.1:0-8087 GCF_000390325.3 Nicotiana tomentosiformis
GATCGCCTAAAATTTTTCCGGGCCGTCAAATACGACCTAAGGAACCATAGTAACCACCCCGCCATCATCGTTTCTCATTTTTTGCATTTTTCGGCCAAAAAACTATAATTACGCCCGATTCCCATATTTTCGTGTGCTATACCCACGCCTTCCAAGTGGTCCGGGGAGCCGCGGACCCAAATCGCCTAAAATTTTTCCGGACTATCAAATACGACCTAAGGTACCATAGTCACCGCCCCACCATGATCGTTCCAAATGCTTTGCATTTTTCGGCCAAAAAACTAGAACTCCGCGCGATTTGATAGTCCGGAAATGAGGAATGATCGTGGCTGGGCGGTGACTATGGTTCCTTTGGTCTTATTTGATAGTCCGGAAAAATATTAGGCGATAGGGGTCCGGAGGTCCCGGGACCACTCGGAAGGCGTGGTCTATAACACACAAAAATATGGGAATCGCGCAGAATTCTAGTTGTTTGGCCGAAAAACGCAAAAAATGAGGAACGATCATGGCGTGGCGGATAATATGGTTCCTTAGGTCATATTTGATAGTCCGGAAAAATTTTAGGCGATAGGGGTCAGGAGGTCCCGGGACCACTCGGAAGGCGTGGGCTATAACACACAAAAATATGGGAATGGCGCGGAATTCTAGTTTTTTGGCTGAATAACGCAAAAGTCTAGGAACGATCATGGCGGGGCGGTGACTATGGTTCCTTAGGTCGTATTTGATAGTCCGGAAAATTTTTAGGCGATCCGGCTCCGGAGGGCCCGACCCACTCGGAAGGCGTGAGCGATAGCACACAAAAAATGGGAATCGGACGGAATTCTAATTGTTTGGCCAAAAAATGCAAAAAATGATGAATGATCATGGCGAGGCGGTGACTATGGTTCCTTAGTTCCTAATTGATGGTCCGAAAATTCTTTTGGCAATCCGAGTCCGGCGGCCCGGCCCACTCGGAAGGCGTGGGCAATAGCACACAAAAATATGGTAATCGAGCGGAATTCTAGTTTTTTGGCCGAAAAAAGCAATAAATGAGGAACGATCATGGCGGGGCGGTGACTATGGTTCCTTAGGTCGTATTTGATGGCCCGGAAAATTTTAGGCGATCGGGGTCCACGGCTCCCGGGACCACTCGGAAGGAGTAAGCTATAGCACACTAAAATATGCAAATCGCGCGAAGTTTTAGTTTTTTGGCCGAAAAATGAAAAGCATTTGGAACGATCATGGTGGGGCGGTGACTATGGTACCTTAGGTCGTATTTGATAGTCCAAAAATTTTTTAGGCGATCGGGGTCCGCGGCTCCCCGGACCACTTGGATGGCGTGGGTATAGCACACGAAAATATGGGAATCTGGCGTAATTCTAGTTTTTTGGCCGAAAAATGCTAAAAATGAGAAACGATGATGGCGGGGCGGGTACTATGGCTCCTTAGGTCGTATTTGACGGCCCTGAAAAATTTTAGGCGATCGGGGTGCGGGGGTCCCGGAACCACTTGGCAGGGTGGGCAATAGCACACAAAAATAATGTAATCGGGCGGAATTCTAGTTTTTTGGCCGAAAAACTCAACAAATGAGGAATGATCATGGCTGGGAGGTGACTATGGTTCCTTTGGTCTTATTTGATAGTCCGGAAAAATATTAGGCGATAGGGGCCAGGAGGTCCCGGGACCACTCGGAAGGCGTGGGCTATAACACACAAAAATATGGGAATCGTGCGGAATTCTAGTTGTTTGGCCGAAAAATGCAAAAAATGAGGAACGATCATGGCGGGGTGGTTACTATGGTTCCTTAGGTCGTATTTGATGGCCCGGAAAATTTTTAGGCGATCGGGGTCCGCGTCTCCCCGGACCACTTGGAAGGCGTGGGCAATAGCACACAAAAATATGGGAATCGGGCAGAATTCTAGTTTTTTGGCCGAAAAATGCAATAAATGAGGAATGATCATGGCTGGGCGGTGACTATGGTTCCTTTGGTCTTATTTGATAGTCCGGAAAAATATTAGGCGATAGGGGTCCGGAGGTCCCGGGACCACTCGGAAGGCGTGGGTTATAACACACAAAAATATGGGAATCGCACGGAATTCTAGTTGTTTGGCCGAAAAACGTAAAAAATGAGGAACGATCATGGCGGGGCAGATACTATGGTTCCTTAGGTCGTATTTGATAGTCAGGAAAAATTTTAGGCGATAGGGGTTAGGAGGTCCAGGGACCACTCGGAAGGCGTGGGCTATAACACACAAAAATATGGGAATCGCGCGGAATTCTAGTTGTTTGGCCGAAAAACGCAAACAATGAGGAACGATCATGGCGGGGAGGATACTATGGTTCCTTAGGTCGTATTTTATAGTCCAGAAAAATTTTAGGCGATAGGGGTCAGGAGGTCCCGGGACCCCTTGGAAGGCAAGGGCTAAAGCACACGAAAATATGGAAATCGCGCGGAATTCTAGTTGTTTGGCTGAAAAATGCAAAAAATGAGGAACGATCATAGCGGGGTGGTTACTATGGTTCCTTAGGTCGTATTTGATGGCCCGAAAAATTTTTAGGCGATCCGGCTCCGGGGGCCCGACCCACTCGGAAGGCGTGGGCTATAACACACAAAAATATGGGAATCGTGCAGAATTCTAGTTGTTTGGCCGAAAAATGCAAAAAATGAGGAACGATCATGGCGGGGTGGTTACTATGGTTCCTTAGGTCGTATTTGATGGCCCGGAAAATTTTTAGGCGATCGGGGTCCGCGTCTCCCCGGACCACTTGGAAGGCGTGGGCAAAAGCACACAAAAATATGGGAATCGGGCGGAATTCTAGTTGTTTGGCCAAAAAATGCAAAAAATGAGGGACGATCATGGCGAGGCGGTGACTGTGGTTCCTTAGGTCCTTATTGATGGCCCGAAAATATTTTTGGCGAACCGAGTCCGGCGGCCCGGCCCACTCGGAAGGCGTGGGCAATAGCACACAAAAATATTGTAATCTAGCGGAATTCTAGTTTTTTGGCCGAAAAACGCAATAAATGAGGAACGATCATGGCGGGGCGGTGACTATGGTTCCTTAGGTCGTATTTGATGGCCCGGAAAATTTTAGGCGATCGGGGTCCACGGCTCCCGGGACCACTCGGAAGGCGTAAGCTATAGCACACGAAAATATGCAAATCGCGCGGAGTTCTAGTTTTTTGGCCGAAAAATGCAAATCATTTGGAACGATCATGGTGGGGCGGTGACTATGGTACCTTAGGTCGTATTTGATAGTCCGGAAAAATTTTAGGCGATCGGGGTCCGCGGCACCCCGGACCACTTGGAAGGCGTGGGTATAGCACATGAAAATATGGGAATCGGGCGTAATTCTAGGTTTTTGGCCGAAAAATGCAAAAAATGAGAAACGATGATGGCGGGGCGGTTACTATGGTTCCTTAGGTCGTATTTGATGGCCCGAAAAAATTTTAGGCGATTGGGGTCCGGGGGTCCCGGAACCACTTGGAAGGGTGGGCAATAGCACACAAAAATATTGTAATCGGGCGGAATTCTACTTTTTTGGCCGAAAAACGCAACAAATGAGGAATGATCATGGCTGGGCGGTGACTATGGTTCCTTTGGTCTTATTTGATAGTCCAGAAAAATATTAGGCGATAGGGATCTGGAGGTCCCGGGACCACTCGGAAGGCGTGGTCTATAACACACAAAAATATGGGAATCGCGCAGAATTCTAGTTGTTTGGCCAAAAAACGCAAAAAATGAGGAACGATCATGGCGTGGCGGATAATATGGTTCCTTAGGTCATATTTGATAGTCTGGAAAAATTTTAGGCGATAGGGGTCAGGAGGTCCCGGGACCACTCGGAAGGCGTGGGCTGTAACACACAAAAATATGGGAATCGCGCGGAATTCTAGTTTTTTGGCTGAATAACGCAAAAGACTAGGAACGATCATGGCGGGGCGGTGACTATGGTTCCTTAGGTCGTATTTGATAGTCCAGAAAATTTTTAGGCGATCCGGCTCCGGGGGGCCCGACCCACTCGAAAGGCGTGGGCGATAGCACACAAAAAAATGAGAATCGGGCGGAATTCTAATTGTTTGGCCAAAAAATGCAAAAAATGATGAACGATCATGGCGAGGCAGGGACTATGGTTCCTTAGTTCCTAATTGATGGTCCGAAAATTCTTTTGGCAATCAGAGTCCGGCGGCCCGGCCCACTCGGAAGGCGTGGGCAATAGCACACAAAAATATGATAATCAAGCGGAATTCTAGTCCGGGGGTCCCGAAACCACTTGGAAGGGTGGGCAACAAATGAGGAATGATCATGGCTGGGCGGTGACTATGGTTCCTTTGGTCTTATTTGATAGTCCGGAATAATAATAGGCGATAGGGGTCAGGAGGTACCGGGACCACTCGGAAGGCGTGGGCAATAACACACAAAAATATGGGAATCGTGCGGAATTCTAGTTGTTTGGCCGAAAAATGCAAAAAATGAGGAACGATCATGGCGGGGTGGTTACTATGGTTCCTTAGGTCGTATTTGATGGCCCGGAAAATTTTTAGGCGATCGGGGTCCGCGTCTCCCCGGACCACTTGGAAGGCGTGGGTATAGCACACGAAAATATGGGAATCGGGCGTAATTCTAGTTTTTTGGCCAAAAAATGCAAAAAATGAGAAACGATGATGGCAGGGCGGTTACTATGGTTCCTTAGGTCGTATTTGATGGCCCGAAAAAATTTTAGGCGATCGGGGTCCAGGGGGTCCCGGAACCACTTGGAAGGGTAGGCAATAGCACACAAAAATATTGTAATCGGGCGGAATTCTAGTTTTTTGGCCGAAAAACGCAATAAATGAGGAATGATCATGGTTGGGCGGTGACTATGGTTCCTTTGGTCTTATTTGATAGTCCGGAAAAATATTAGGCGATAGAGGTTTGGAGGTCCCGGGACCACTCGGAAGGCGTGGGCTATAACACACAAAAATATGGGAATCGCACGGAATTCTAGTTGTTGGGCCGAAAAACGCAAAAAATGAGGAACGATCATGGCGGGGCGGATACTATGGTTCCTTAGGTCGTATTTGATAGTCCGGAAAATTTTTAGGCGATATGGGTTAGGAGGTCCCGGGACCACTCGGAAGGCATGGGCTATAACACACAAAAATATGGGAATCGAGCGGAATTCTAGTTGTTTGGCCGAAAAACGCAAAAAATGAGGAACGATCATGGCGGGGCGGATACTATGGTTCCTTAGGTCGTATTTGATAGTCCGGAAAAATTTTAGGCGATAGGGGTCAGGAGGTCCCAGGACCCCTTGGAAGGCGTGGGCTATAACACACAAAAATATGGGAATTGCGCGAAATTCTAGTTTTTTGGCTGAATAACGCAAAAGACTAGGAACGATCATGGCGGGGCGGTGACTATGGTTCCTTAGGTCGTATTTGATAGTTCGGAAAATTTTAGGCGATCCGTCTCCGGGGGACCTGACCCACTCGGAAATCGTGGGCGATAGCACACAAAAATATGGGAATCGGGTGGAATTCTAGTTTTTTGGCCAAAAAATGCAAAAAATGAGGAACGATCATGGCGAGGCGGTTACTATGGTTCCTTAGGTCCTAATTGATGGTACGAAAATTCTTTTGGCTATCCGAGTCCTGTGGCCCGGCCCACTCGGAAGGCGTGGGCAATAGCACACAAAAATATGGTAATCGAGCGGAATTCTAGTTTTTTGGCCGAAAAATAAAAAGCATTTGGAACGATCATGGTGGGGCGGTGACTATGGTACCTTAGGTCGTATTTGATCGTCCAGAAAATTTTTGGGCGATCGGGGTCCGCGGCTCCCCAGACCACTTGGAAGGTGTGGGTATAGCGCATGAAAATATGGGAATCAGGCGTAATTCTAGTTTTTTGGCCGAAAAATCCAAAAAATGAGAAACGATAATGGCGGGGCTGTTACTATGGTTCCTTAGGTCGTATTTGACAGCCCGGAAATATTTAAGGCGATCGGGGTCCGGGGGTCCTGGAACCACTTGGAAGGGTCGGCAATAGCACACAAAAATATTGTAATCGGGTGGAATTCTAGTTTTTTGGCCGAAAAATGCAACAAATGAGGAATGATCATGGCTGGGCGGTGACTATGGTTCCTTAGGTCGTATTTTATAGTCCGGAAAAATTTTAGGCGATAGGGGTCCGGAGTTCCCGGGTTCACTTGGAAGGCGTGGGCTATAGGACACAAAAATATGGGAATCACGCGGAATTCTAGTTTTTTGGCCGAAAAACGGAAAAAACTAGGAACGATCATGGATGGGTGGTGACTATGGTTCCTTAGGTCTTATTTGATAGTCCGAAAAAATTTTAGGCGATAAGGGTCCGGAGACCCGGGACCACTCGGAAGGCGTGGGCTATATAACACACAAAAATATGGGATCGCGCGGAATTCTAGTTGTTTGGCCGAGAAACGCAAAAAATGAAGAACGATCATGGCGGGGCGGATGCTATGGTTCCTTAGGTCGTATTTGATAGTCCGGAAAAATTTTAGGCGATAGGGGTCCGGAGGTCCCGGGACCACTCGGAAGGTGTGGGCTATAACACAAAAAAATAAGGGAATCGCGCGGAATTCTAGTTGTTTGGCCGAAAAACGCAAAAAATAAGGAACGATCATGGCGGGGCGGATACTATGGTTCCTTAGGTCGTATTTGATTTCCCGGAAAAATTTTAGGCGATCGGGGTCCGCGGCTCTTGGGACCACTCGGAATGCGTGGGTATAGCACACGAAAATATGGGAATCGGGCGAAATTCTAGGTCTTTTTCAGTAACATGCAAAAAATATGGAAAGATCTTGGCAGGGCGGTGACTATGGTTCCTTTGGTCTTATTTGATTGTCCGGAAAAATATTAGGAGATGGGGGTCCGGAGGTCCCGGGACCACTCGGAAGGCGTGGGCTATAACACACAAAAATATGGGAATCGCGCGGAATTCTAGTTATTTGGCCGAAAAACACAAAAAATGAGGAACGATCATGGTTGGGCAGTGATTATGGTTCCTTAGGTCGTATTTGATAGTCCGGAAAAATTTTAGGCGATAGGGGTCCGGAGTTCCCGGGTTCACTTGGAAGGCGTGGGCTATAAGACACGAAAATATGGCAATCGCGCGGAATTCTAGTTTTTTGGCCAAAAAACGGAAAAAACTAGGAACGATCATGGCTGGGCGGTGACTATGGTTCCTAAGGTCTTATTTGATAGTCCGGAAAAATTTTAGGCGATAGGGGTCCGGAGACCCGGGAGACCACTCGGAAGGTGTGGGCTATAACACACAAAAATATGGGAATCGCGCGGAATTCTAGTTGTTTGGCCGAAAAACGAAAAACAATAAGGAACGATCATTGCGGGGCGGATACTATGGTTCCTTAGGTCGTATTTTACTAACCGGAAAATTTTTAGGCGATCTGGGTCCGCGGCTCTTGGGACCACTCGGAAGGCGTAAGCTATAGCACACTAAAATATGCAAATCGCGCGGAGTTCTAGTTTTTTGGCCGAAAAATGCAAAGCATTTGGAACGATCATGGTGGGGCGGTGACTATGGTACCTTAGGTCTTATTTGATAGTCAAGAATATTTTTAGGCGATCGGGGTCCGCGGCTCCCCGGTCCACTTGGAAGGCGTGGGTATAGCACACGAAAATATGGGAATCGGCAGTAATTCTAGTTTGTTGGCCGAAAAATGTAAAAAATGAGAAACGATAATGGCGGGGCTGTTACTATGGTTCCTTAGGTCGTATTTGATGACCCGGAAAAATTTTAGGCGATCGGGGTCCGGGGGTCCCGGAACCACTTGGAAGGGTGGGCGCACACAAAAATATTGCAATCGGGCGGAATTCTAGATTTTTGGCCGAAAAACGCAACAAATGAGGAATGATCATGGCTGGGCGGTGACTATGGTTCTTAGGTCGTATTTGAAAGTCCGGAAAAATTTTAGGCGATAGGGGTCCGGAGTTCCCGTGTTCACTTGGAAGGCGTGGGCTATAGGACACGAAAATATGGGAATCGCGCGAAATTCTAGTTTTTTGGCCGAAAAACGGAAAAAACTAGGAACGATCATGGATGGGCGGTGACTATGGTTCCTTAGGTCGTATT
>NW_027175050.1:0-8010 GCF_000390325.3 Nicotiana tomentosiformis
AACTTTTTAATATTAATAGAAGCCATAGAAAGCAACCCCAAATAGTAAAGCTAAGATTTTGAGGCAATTATACAAAGTTAGCCCTAGGCCCGCACCCTAGAACCTGACAAAACTCACAAATCCCGAATACCTATTCCAATAAGAGTCCCAATATGTGTGTTTCATCCAAATCCAAACCTCAAGTCCTCAATTTCCACTCTCCAAAACCATAGTCAAAAACCACCAAATTCCACCGTTAATTCACATAAACTAGGTGTAATAATCCATGGATAATTAATATCTAACACCAAAATCCATTAGTGTACTTACCCCTTCAATTGTTGTGAAATCCCTCCAAAATAGCATATAGCCAAGCTCCACAACTCCCAATAATGAAAAATGACAAACCCTCAAAATATAATACACGGTCCAGCGATTCCGCATTTGTGGAAAATCGATTTGAGATGCGGGAATGGCTTATTCCTTGACCAACAACGTCTGCGGTCCTCCTATCGCTTCTGCGAAATCACTTCTACATTCTAACTTCTGCATCTGCAGTCTTCCACTTGCCTCCAGCCCAGTCCGCTTCTGTGTAACATCATCCACTTCTGCGGATTCGTATATGTGACCACAATTCCATAGATGCAAAAACACAAGACTCAGCAATCTTCAACAATTCCCGCATAACTCAAATGGATCCGAAATAAATCTGAAACATGCCCAAAGCACATGGGACCCTGTCCAAACATACCAACCAATCCCAAAACATAACATGGACCTACTCGAGGCCTCGAATCATACCAAACAACATCAAAACCATGAACCGCGCCTCAATTTGAACATAAAGAACTAATCCAAATTTCCAAATTCAAAACTTACATCGAATATGTCTAAAAAACTCGGAATGACATTAAATATTAAATTCTAGTACCAAATGACACGACGGAACTATTCCAACTCCCAGAACCACAATCTGAACCTCATATCATCAAAATTATCTCCTAGTCAAACCTATAAGTCTTACAAACCTTCAACTTATTATTTTTTTCCAAATAGAACCAAATCAACATAGAAAACCCCAAATCAAAATCCAGTCATACACCTAAGTCCAAAATCACCTTACAAACCTATTGGAACCATTAAAGTACCATTCTTGGGTCATCTACATAAAACTCAAACTCCGGCCAACGCTTACAACTTAAGCCTCCAACTAACGGACTATGTATTCCAATTCAATCCAAAACTCCCCTGAATCCAAACTAACCATCCCCCGCTAGTCAGATAATCACAAATACACATATGTAAAGCATCAAATGGGGGAAACGAGGCAAAAATACATAAAATGACCGGTCGGGTCATTACATAATACCATTATCTCCAATCACAACCTCCTTATCATTACACCGCTAAGCGTGTTTTTCAACACTAACAACTGAGGATCATCAAACTACCGAGACTTGATATGCTCCAACAGTGATGACTATGCCATAACACAAGCAAGAACCCTGTTAAGCTCCAAAACATCCAACCTGACGAACCGGTTGGCCAAAGCCTGAATATCCATGGCTTGTGGCCTCTCCACTATCGGTAAAAATGGCACACTATTCATGCTCTCTTCTATTCTACTCAAGGCATCAACCACAACATTGGCCTTCCTAGAATGATATAATATGATGATATCATAGTCTTTTAATAACTCCAACCATAGCCATTGTCGCAAATTATTGTCTTTCTGCGAGAACAGGTGTTGGAGACTTCAATGGTCGGTATAGACCTCACGTGGAACCCCGTATGGAAAGTGCCTCCAAAACATGAGAACATGAAAAGGGGATGCAAACACCAATTCATGCACAGGGTAATTCTTCTTGTAAACCTTTAACTTACGAGACGCATAGTCAATCGCCCTACTGTCCTACATCAATACTGCACCAAGTACAATCTAAGATCCCGAACTTGTAGGAAACACAACCACTGGGGCTATAGTCAATGCAGTTTTGAGCTTCTAAAATCTCATCTCACACTTATCGGACCATCTTAAAAATGCACCCTTCTAGGTCAACTTGGTCAATAGGGCAGACATAGATGGAAACCCCTCAATGAACCGATGATAGTAAGCTACCAAGAAGCATCGAATCTCTATAGCTGAAGTATGATTAGGCCAGTTGTGAACTGCCTCAATGTTCTTATGATCCACCTTGATACCCTCGTACGACACCCCATGACCCAAAAAGGCAATTGAGTCTAACCAAAACTCACACTTTGAAAACTTGGCATACAATTGACAATCCTTCTAAGTCTGAAGCACTGCCATAGGTGCTGCTCATGCTCCTATCGATTGCAGAAGTAAGTGAAAATATCATCAATGAAGACAATCATGAAGGAATCCAGATAAGGCTTGAACACTCGGTTCATCAATTCCATAAAGGTTGTCGGGGCATTAGTCAAGCCAAATGGCATCACCAAGAACTCATTTTGACAAAATTGAGTCCTAAAAGCTATCTTAGGGACATATCATGCCCCAATCTTCACCTAATTGTAGCCGGATCTTAAATTAATCTTTGAAAAACACCTCGGCACCCTGAAGCTGGTTAAATAAACCACCAATCCACGACAATGAATACTTGTTATTTATAGTGAACTAGTTCAACTTCCGATAATCTATGCACATCCTCATCAACTCGTACTTTTTCTTAACAAACAACATTGGCGCACCCCTGGGTGAAACACTCGATCTGATGAACCCCTTGTCAAGCAAATCCTTCAACTTATCCATTAAATCTTTCAACTCAAATGGAGCCATACGATACGATGGAATAGAAATGGGTTGAGTACCCGAAACCAAATAAATGAACAAGTTGATACCCCTGTCGGGTTGCATACCCTACATATCTGTAGGAAACACCTCAGGAAACTCACTCAGGACCCGTACCGAATGCATAGAAGGAACCTCCACACTAAAATCACGGATATATGCCAAATACGCCAAACACTTCTTCTCGACCATATGTCGAGCCTTCAAATATGAAACCACCCTACTAGTTGAGTGACCAATAGTCCCTCTCTACTCCAATCTAGGCAACCCCAACATGGATAAAGTCATAGTCTTTGCATGGCAATCCGAGATAGCCTTATACAGGGATAAGCATTCCATACTGTAATGACACGGCCGGTTGTTTTTATAGTTATAGCCCTGATCCCCTATTAACTGCTTCTCCCATATCTTTTTCTGCTATTGTGACTTGCCGGGAGGTTTCGTTTTGGTTTTTGGAGTGTTTTAGGAGACTTAGTCCATAAATGGAGGTTTAGCCGTAGGATTTGGACCGTAATCGGAACTGTGTGAAGACGAACCCGGAATAGAGTTTCGTCGGTTCTGTTAGCTCCGTTATGTGATTTTGGACATAGGGGCATTTCCGAATAGTGTTTTGGAGGTCTGTAGCTCATTTAGGCTTCAAATGGCAAAAGTCAAAGTTTTGGAGATTTTCGGAAGTTGGAGTAGGTTTGTAGGGTTGAATATGACGTGTGAAAAATATGGGGTCAATCGGATGTGTTTTGCTAGGTTTCGGCATCGGTTGTGGAAATTTAAAGTTTCAAGTTCTTTAAGTTTGAATTAGAGGGCGATTTGTGATTTTAGCGTTGATTGATGTGGTTTGAGGGCTCGACTAAGTTGGTATGGTGTTTTAGGACTTGTTTGTATCTTTGGTTGTGGTCCCGGGGGCATCGGGTGTGTTTCGGATCATTATCGGAAGCGTTTTGGACTTAGAGAAGGGGATCAAGTTCTGTGACCTGGTGCATCTCATTTCCTTATACACGATCGTGAGAGAGGGGCCGCGATCGCGTAAGCTTAGCTGGGTAGAGGAAGTTTTGTTCTTCGCGTTCGCGGGCAGAAGGATGCGAATGCGTAGTGGTGTGAAGTGGTGGTTCGCGAAAGCATGGCCAAGGTCACGTTCGCGTAGAGTTAAGGAGGCTAAAGTTGGGCCACGCGCTTTGTTCATCGCGAACGCGTGAGGACGTTTGCGATCATGTAAGTCTAAGAGCCAGTACATCGTGTTCACTTGGTGTTTTACATTTTCGCGTAGGGTTAAATCCTAGGGCAGCGAAGTTGTTCTTCGCGATCACGAGGCTAGTTCTACGACTGTGATTAAGGAATCACTGGGCAGACTTATATCATTTCAAAAAACGAGGGTTTGGCCATTTTTATCAAAACTTGAGTTTGGGAGCTCGAATTTGGACGAGGTTTCGGGGGATTTTCATAGACATCGATTGGGTATTGATTCTACACTTGATTTTTGATATATCACACTAATCTATCATTAATTGGGTCATTAAATTTAGGATTTGAGTTGAAAATTGGGGGAAAATGGGAAGAAGTTCTTCAACTAAGATTTTGTTTTTTGATTGGGATTTTGACATCAAATTTGGATGATTTTTATATTAGTGAACTCGTGAGTGAATGTGTGTTCATATTTTGTAACTTTTACCCGATTCCTAGACGTGGGCCCGAGTAGACTTTTTGGGGCGATTCTCAAATTTCTTGCTTTAGCTTTGATTTCAGTAGCTACATTAGTTCCTTGTAGTCATATTTATGATATGTAATTGATTTTGGCTAGATTTGGGCCATTCAGAGTCAGATTTTCGTGGAAAGAGCATTGTTACAGATTGATTAAGCTTCGTTCGAGGTAAGTGGCTTGCCTAACCTTTTGTGGGTTAAATCCCCTTAGGAATTGGTGTTGTTATGATATGTGAGCGTCGTGTACGCGAGGCGACGAGTGCGTACACAGGCTATTTGTGGAAAAACCTGATTTCTTTTTACCGAGTAATAGCCTATTTTTCATCTTATCTGAATATACTAGCATGTGTAGTTATCCTGTTAGGCTAGAATAGCATGTTTACGTTTCCTAATTGCCTATTTGAACTCTTTGCAGCATGTTTAGTAAATCCTGCTTCTTTCTTGACTTGTACTTAGTCTAAATTTTAGGTTTTCTTGTTGTATCTGTTATATTCATTTGTTTGAGCTGCGTATTTACTTTTGGACTACGGGACAGTATCTCGGGAGATCCCCCTACATATTTATTTTTGAGACTACGAGGCGGCTCATCGGCATATCTCCCTACACATTTACTTTTAAGACTACAAGGCAGTTCCTCGGGAGTTCTCCCTACATATTTACTTTTAAGACTACGAGGCGGTACCTCGAAGAACTTCTTGCACTTTTATTTTGGGACTACGAGACGGCATCTCGGGAGAACCCCTGTTGTTTATCCTTGTGTTATGCGTTGCTACTTTTCTATGTTCTTTTTGTTTAAATTCTAGTCTCTTATTATATTGTTATACTCTCCTGCTTATTTATTATATACCAGTAGGGCCCTGACCTGACCTTGTCACTACTCGACCGAGGTTAGGCTTGGCACTTACTGGGTACCATTGTGGTGTACTCACGCCATTTCCTACATATGTTTTTCCTGTGCAGATCTAGGTTACTTTTGCCATTATCATCCTTAGTTGTAGTCCCCGCTATTTTTTTCGAGAACTTCAAGGTACAGCTGCCCGCGCCCGCAGATCCTCGGAGTCCCCCTCTATCCCCTATGTTAATTTTTCTCTTATTTCTATAGACATTGAGGTATAGAACAGCTAGAACTTCGTAGAAGCTTGTGACTTCCGGTGTTCCGAGTCTTAGGAGTGTTATGTATATTTCGAGAGTTGATCATTGTATATGCCGAGCGGCATCTGAATTGCTTATTTAAAATATTTGTTATGGTTGTTAATTTTTGTGTTTTTCATTTCATTTTTGCAAGTGTTAGGCTTACCTAGTCGTAGAGACTAGGTGTCGTCACGACGATTCACGAAGGGAAAATTTGGGTCGTGACAAGTTGGTATCAGAGCTCTAGGTTCATAGGTGTCATGAGTCACAAGCTGGTTTATTAGAGTCTCGCAGATCGGTATGGAGACGTCTATACTTATCTTCGGGAGGTTATGGAACTGTTAGTAACAATCATACTTCTTTTGATTCCTTGTCGTGCGAGTTATCGGCATGAAATTGTAAAATTCTCTATTCTATTCTTTCTCACAGATGGTGAGGACCCGAACCGGGAGATCTGACGACTAGGCACCCGTGCCCCCTGCTAGAGCTGCCAGAAGGCTAGGGCTAGGGTAGAGGACGAGCACGCGGTGTAGCCAGAGCACCCGCGTGAGCTGCGACAGATGATCCCCCAGCAGTTCCAGCTGGAGGGCAGGCACCAGAGATTCCTATTGCTGCGCCAGCCCTCCAGGAGACTCTAGCCTAGTTCATGTGCATGTTCAGCACCTTAGCTCAGGCTGGATTGATTCCATTAGCTCCCGCCACATCTCAAGCCGGGGGAGGGGCACAGACTCCCGCAGCCCGCACTCCTGAGCAGAGGGTCAAGGTTGATCTGGCCCATAGTTCAATCCTATGCTGCCGGTAGCTCCGATTCAGCACGAGACTAGGATAGCCACTTCTGAGGCGGAGCAACTCAGACTTGAGAGGTACAAGAAGTACCACCCACCTACCTTTAGTGGATTGGCTACAGACGATGCTCAGGGTTTTTTGGAGGAGTGTAATCGTATTCTCCGTACTATGGGCGTAGCGGAGATGAGTGAAGTTTCTTTTACCACCTTTTAGCTTAGAGGAGCATCTTATCAGTGGTGGCATGCTTATGAGTTGATTAGTTCAGATGAGGAATCTTCACTTACATGGACTCAGTTCTCGGACATGTTTTTGAGAGAGTATGTCTCTCGGAGCCTTAGGGACTTATGGAACACGGTGTTTGAGCGGCTGTGCCAGGGTGCTATGATTGTGTTAGAATAAGCAGTCCGCTTTAGTGAATTGGCCTGACATGCACCGGCCTTGGTTGTCATAGTTCGAGAAAGGGTTCGTCGGTTTATTGAGGGACTCCACCCCAGTATCAGGATTTGTATGTTCCGGGAGCTAGAGATGGATATTCCTTACCAGCAGGTTGTGAGTATTTCTAGGAGATTGGAGGGCATGATTGCCCGAGACCGAGAGGAGAGAGAGACCAAGAGGTATCGAGAGACTGGTTCTTATTTTGGAGCTCGTGCCCCAACAACTCGTCATGCAGATGAGTGGGGTTTCTTTTACCACCTTTCAGCTTAGAGGAGCATCCTATCAGTGGTGGCGTGCTTATGCGTTGAGTAGTCTGGATGAGGAATCTTCACTTACATGGACTGAGTTTTCCAACATATTTTCGAGAGAGTATGTCCCTCGGAGCCTTAGGGATTCATGGCACGCGGAGTTTGAGCAACTTAGCCAGGGTGGTATGACTGTGTTAGAGTATGTCGTCTGCTTCGATGATTTGGACCGACATACACCAGCCTTGGTTGCCACAATTCGAGAGAGGGTTTGTCGGTTTATTGAGGGACTCCACCCCAGTATCAGGATTAGTATGGTCAGGGAGCTGGAGATGGATATTCCTTACCAGCAGGTTGTGAGTATTTCTAGGAGATTGGAGGGTATAATTTCCCGGGACCGAGAGGAGAGAGAGGCCACGAGGTCTCGAGAGACTGGTTCTCATTCTAGAGCTCGTGCCCTAGATGCTTGCCATGGTAGGGGTTATGTGATTCGCCCCATTCATTCAGCTCTTCCAGCCTCCTGTGGTGTTCCAGCCCCTGCTAGGCCCCAGGAGCCTTATTATGCACCGCCAGTATCTAGTGTGCCTCCTGCTCGGGGTGCTTTTAGCAGCCAGTCCAGCAGACCTGGACCTAGTCAGTCGCAATAGCCACGCCCTCCGAGGGGTTGTTTTGAGTGTGGTGACACCCGCTATTTGGTGAGGGATTACCCCATGCTTAGGAGGGGTGGACCTTCGCAGATTTCTCAGACACCACGTGCTCCACCGGGTCCTCAAGTTATGATTCCAGCACCAGCTCAGCCAGCTTGAAGTTGAGGTCGGGGAGGTCGAGTTTGCCCTATAGGGGGAGGCCAGGCCAGGTATTTTGCTCTTCCGGCTCGTACAAAGGCAGCTGCTTCCGACTCTGTCATTATAGGTATTTTTCTAGTCT
>NW_027175051.1:0-8000 GCF_000390325.3 Nicotiana tomentosiformis
ACCACTCGTTGGCCCACTCTCATATCAATATTCTGTGTACTCTTTCTTGGGTTATTTCATTTATCTTAACTTACCTCTCGCACTAGCTCCTTATTTATCAATAACATCCCAGGTAGGAACCCTTACTTTCTTTCATTGACATCATGTTTGCATAATGTTCTGGAATCGTAGCATATCTGTAGGATTTGAATAAGTGCAATTTCGTCCCTTTCTCATTTTTATCGCATTCTTTCTTTATCATTCCATAATTAGTAGAACTACTTAATTCTGACTTAATATCACGATACTCCATATTCCCCCTGTTAGGGGAGTACTAAGATTTAGAGCTACGACAATCTACCTATAGATGTTTTACCTTACTTCAATTTTGGCGTCTTTTCACATCATCGATGACCCTTACTCGCCTTGCGGTAATCCTTCTGTACCAAGGATAACAAAATTCCTTACTCGCGAGGGTGACACTTAATGTAACTGGCACACATAGTCCCTTAAGCTTAACTTTGCTCACATTGTTTACTTTAGGGAAGCATCTTCCTGAATGACCTTTAAAGGTTATTCTTCTGTCGTCCATTTTATTCTCACCGTAACGCAATCTCTGGAATTCTCGTGATGCCGGCTATTATCAAATCATTCAGTCCCTAATTCATGTTTAGTTTATCTTGTTCACCAGCGCGTACTGATTATTTCTATTACTCTGGGGTCTAACTTTTCCTTCTAGTAGTCGCGTTGGAGTCACGAACTTATTTCTCAAAATGAGGATATGACTTTATGGCCTATACTCTTTTGTTGTCTCAAAGCTTGTCACCTCTCGTATTTTCCTTCACTTGGCTATAGACTTTGTAGTATCATCATTTGTTTAATCTACCGTTTGCATCCATGTATCAGATCTTACTCATAATTCTTCATTAACTCTCTTATTATTTCCCTGCTAACATTTCGTTCTATCACTTTATTCTAAAAACTTCAACAAGATATTCTTTTGCTTTTAGCCCCCCTTGCTCCATCCACTGGCTCTTAAGGTTGCCTAACATTCTCTTTCTACTAGGGACGGGATCCATACTAAGGTAATATTTATCCCTTCCAGGATTCCAGTGCATGTCTTTGTAAAAACCAAATTGAACATTGTAGTATTCATAATTTCATATCTAGTTATACTATTCTAGAATGCACCATTTGGGTGTCTCACAAGGAGAATTATTACCATGTTTGTAATCCTTCGCAAATGTTAGGTAACGCTAACAATCTATCCAACATTTTGGGTTACTCTAACCCCAGCTGGATACTGATATCTCGTCCTTCTCTTATACTACTTTAGTTAGCCCCCATAGGGCATAAATAAGATGGGTCTGGCCAATTGTACATACCTATGTTATTGTTGAAGGTGACTCAAAAGGCTTATATTCCTCTACCTGAATTATAAATACCGATAATCTTCATTAACTGGGCACCTCGTATCCTTCTTCATCTTGCTTCTTTTACTTGTTCAAACTCGTATCTATCTTCTGAATCTCTCCTTGCCTTTCAGAATAGGGGTGGATAGATATTCTTACCTTAAGGCTCCTTATCAAGAGGCTTACACGTCTTAGGACACACATGATCTACTGAAGACCTTACATTTACTCATCATAAGCATTGAAAAATCGAGTTCCCATGACTCAACCCTTCCATAGCCATATTCAATCTCTTACCAACTGCCTTTCTGGATGTAGGCGTCATCGTATTATGAATAGTATAGAGTTTAGGAAATTGAGTTCTTACAATTGAGCTCTACCACACGATCTAGAGTAAGAATAAAGAGTGACAGTCCTAAATGTCATGTAGCCTCCTGCTTATAAGTGTGGTGCATGACACACCCATAAATACGACTCTACTAGACACGACTTGTAGACTCCCTAGGACAGAACTGCTCTGATACCACTTTTTGTCACGCCCCGAACCTGGGGGGAGAGACCGGTACTCGGTGCCTCACCTATCCTTGTGTACCAACTTGCGACTAAAGGACTCTGAACATATAGTGTCATACTTTGGCCATGGGCCACATTGCAAGACAATTGTGAATGCTGACGAAACATCAATATAATGCTGGGTCAACAAGGCCGTCATAACTACTGCAGCTAGCAAATAAACTATACATAAAAGGCCTACAAGCCCAACATACTGCATTAACTGACAAATTATGTCTACAATCCTCTACTTATGGATATATTGTTATCGGAATAGGGCCCCGACCTACTCATATTATATATACATATATACACAAGATGTTCATAAATCTCTAGACCCTGCAACTCCAAAGGGCATGGAGCTTACGGATTAAGCTGAAATCGAGCAACACCTAATGAGGAGGTCTACCCGTCTGTCTGTCTGAACCTGCACGCATGAAATGCAGCGCCCCTAGAAAAGAGATGTCAGTACAAAATAATGTACTGAGTATGTAAGGCAATATACTAAAAGCTGAAACTGAACTGATAATATAATAACTGAAAGTAACTGGGAGTCAAAGATAATCTGAAGATATGCACACCTGCTGATACTGATTCAACTCTCTCAATATAGTAAGTAAAATAGTTGACCGGCCTTATAAAGCTCGACATATATAACTGCTCTGCCGTAGTAGGCTCGCTCATAG
This sequence comes from Nicotiana tomentosiformis, assembly GCF_000390325.3. Lineage (NCBI taxonomy): Eukaryota > Viridiplantae > Streptophyta > Magnoliopsida > Solanales > Solanaceae > Nicotiana > Nicotiana tomentosiformis. Next base: position 2,630 of record NW_027175051.1, read on the forward strand.
GCGCTCGGCCATACTAGGCTTTGTATCTCAGTCAACGGGGCTCGCTCATAGGTGCTCGGACATAGTAGGCTCGGTATATAACTTACCATATGATCAGAGGTTGACCAATAGGGTCTTGCCCATTGATCATAGCTCGATGGTAGTGAAAATACTGTAATACTGTATATATAGACTCTCTGCTCTCTTGACTGGAAGAAGACAATACTCAATTGAATATGAAGTGCCGATAAGGGAGAATTCTGTAACTTATGAGACTAGGATAATAAATATAAATTTGGGAGTATAAACTTCTCTTTATGCCTCGTTATCAAATAAATGTAGTTACTGGATCATGCCAAAATGAAAGAAAGGTTTAGCCTTAACATACCTGAACCGATTCTCTTGACAATTCCTCTAACACACGTTAATTGCGGTGAAACATGTAACGGCGGATCGAAGTAGGGGAAAATCCGTATGATATTCTTGAGAAAGATTGAACCGTGTTCTCTTAGAATTACAAATCTTGCTGCTATTACACAATATAGCTTCGTATAAAATTTTGTTGAAGCAAAATCACATTGCCAATCTATCTCACTTTGTAAATTTGATCATAATCTTGTGTATGCCTTTTTGTTGATGCTTCATCCGTATGTTTGCTGAAATTTCACAAAGTCATAAGACTCTTTCACTTTATGAATTTAGAAAGGCTTCCTTAATAGCATATTTCCACCCAAAAATGAGATATATATGTAAGTAGTGCCACCACCTCCTTAGGCATGATATTGTTGGAAATTTGCTTCCAAAGCTTCATGATCCCACGTGGAATTTTGTCCCCCCAACAATTATCCAAATCTTTACTTAATTAATTATCTACAAAATTCAATTACAAGTTAATCTTCCACTTAAAAATCTATAATTATACAATTATCCATATCATCAATAATTATCTCAAATTATTTAAAATACTACTCATTTTTAACACATCTTATACCCATCACTATCATGGTCATGTGTTACCTTGTATGGCACTAGTCCATAAATACGGGGTATTATAGCTTAGACCATATTTTATCTCAAAATGTCAAACTTCGACGAAATTCACTTTCTTCGATTCACTTGCCCTCTCACCTTCACAAATTTACTTATCACTTGTTTGAAATAGCGTAATACTTATAATATCAAAATAATCTCATTCCCGAGCCTACGTCGATTAATCTTACGATGAAACATTAACGTACGAAAATGCGGGATGTAACATCTCATTTCTGAGCTATCATTAATTTACTTACGGAATACTTTCACGTATGAAAACATGAGGTGTAACAATTATATTGTATATTCTTTGCTTCATTTATTATTTACTAGTGTGCCTGACCTGATCTCTTCACTACTCGACCGAGGTTATGCTTAGCACTTACTGCGTACCATTGTGGTATACTCATGCTACTCTTCTGTACATGCTTTGTGTGCAGATCCAGGTGCTCATTATCAGCCGCATTATCAGTGAGCCGAGACAGCTTTGGAGACTTTAAGGTATATATGTCGCGTCCGCAGACCTCTGAGTCCCCTTCTATTCTTCCCCATGTCAAACACTTCCGATATTTCTTTTTATTAAACTCTGGTGTATAGAGATACTACTTTTTTTGTAGCTTATGACTCATGATGTTCCTGGTTTGGGAAAATTGTGTACGTTTAGCGTTTTGGTTATTGTACATGCCGAGCGGCATTGTTATTCGTTGTTCAGAATCTATTGCAGTTAGTTGTTAAATTTTTCTTCCATTATTGGTACTTCCGCAATTTGTTAGGCTTACTTAGTGATAGAGACTAGGTACCGTCATGACATATTTTAGAGGGATGTTGGGTCGTGATACCTAAGCTATTAAATTCTTCAGGTGGACCTCATTTCCCATTCAATATTCACTATCTTCTTTAAATGCACTACTTGATTACTGTTACTCTGCAATTTGTGTGAAAGTAAACAACTTCTCACCTTTTTAAAAAGTTATTTTTTTTTAATAAGTATTTTAACTAGAAATATTATTTGTGACGACCTAACCGGTCGTCTTGAGATTTATATCCCCGATCCCCTATTAACTGCCTCTCCCGTATCTATTTCTACTATTGTGACTTGCCGGGAGGTTTCGTTTTGGTGTTTGGAGTGTTTTGGGATGCTTAGTCCGTCCCTAAATGGAGGTTTAAGACTTAGGATTTGGACCAAAGTAAGAAATGTGTGAAGACGACTCCGGAATGGAGTTATGTCAGTTCCGTTAGCTCCGTTAGGTGATTTTGGACTTAGGGGCATGTCTGAATTTTATTTTGGAGGTCTGTAGCTCATTTAGGCTTGAAATGGCGAAAGTCGAAGTTTTGGAGAGTTTGACCGGTAATGGACATTTTGATATCGGGGTCGGATTCTGATTCCGAAAGTTGGAGTAGGTCCGTAGGGTTGAATATGACCTGTGTGCAAAATTTGGGGTCAATCAGACGTGGTTTGGTAGGTTTCGGCATCAGTTGCCGAATTTGGAAGTTTCAGGTTCTTAAAGTTTGAATCGGAGGGTGAATTGTGTTTTTAGCATTGTTTGGCATGATTTGAGGGCTCGACTAAGTCCGTATGTTGTTTTAGGACTGGTTGGTATGTTTGGTTGAGGTCCCGGGAGCCTCGAGTGTGTTTCAAATGCTTAACTGATTGAGTTTGGGACTTATGCAATTGTTGAAGCTGATGCACATAGTGCAATTACACCTGCGCACTTTGGGCCATGGAGCCGCAAAAGAAATTTTGGCCCTGTCCAGCTGGGACCGCAGGTGCGGCGATAGATCCGCATAAGCAGAAGAGGAGCACAGGTGCGGGCTCGCAAATGCGACCCTTGTTCGCAGATGCGGACCCAGTCCTCCTTAAGTCATTTTCTCACCTGCGATGGAATTTTCACAGGTGCGGTACCTCAGGTACGGTTGAAGGCTCGCAGAAGCGAGATCTCTAGCAAACAAAGGGCCAAATCGAGGGTTCATGTCATTTTTCATCATTTGGACTTCAGAGCTCGGATTTGGCAATTTTTGGAGAGATTTTCACGTGGGTATTTGGGGTAAGTGATTCTTACCTAGTTTTGGTTGATTTCCACGATTATGTCTTTAATTTCATCAGTAATTAGTGTTTTGGGGTGGAAAATTGGGAAACATTTGAGAAAAGTTATTAGGCCGAATTTTGGGATTTTGATCTAAATTTTTGTATCGGATTTGAGTAATTTTGGTGCGAGTGAACTCGTGAGTGAATAGGTGTTCATATTTTGTGACTTTTACCCGATTCTGAGACGTGGGGCTGGTAAGGCTTTTTAGGGCGATTTCTAATTTCTTGCTTTAGCTTTGATTTAAGTAGTTAGATTAGTTCCTTCTAGTTATATTTATGATATGTAACTGATTTTGGCTAGATTTGGTCCATTCGGAATGGGATTTTCATAGAAAGAGCATTGTTACGGATTGATTGAGCTTGGTTCGAGTTAAGTGGCTTGCCTAACCATGTGGGGGGAACCCCCCTTAGGATTTGGTACTGTTTTGATATGTGAGAGCCGTGTACGTGAGGTGACGAGTACGTACACGCGCTAATTGTTGTAAAAACTCATTTTTTGCTAAGTAATAACATGTTTCCTTCTTATTTGAGTCACATTAGCGTGTGTAGTATCTTGTTAGGTTAGAATAGCATGTCTACTTGCCTTAATTGTTTGTCTGAACTCTTTGCAGCAAGTTTAGTGAATCTCTTGCTTTTTGTTGACTGTTATTTAGTCTAAATTGTAGGATTTCGTATTGTAGTTACTTAATTCTACTGTTGAGTTGTGTATTTACTTTTGGGACTATGGAATGATATTCTGGGAGATCCCCCTGCATATTTACTTTGGGAATACGGAACGGTATTTCGGGAAATCCCCCCTGTTTCTCATATTATATACCGCCCCACCTACTCAGCCAGGTCGAGATGGAAGTTTGGGAGGTCGAGGTCGCCCTAGAAGGGGAGGCCAGGCCAGGTATTATGCTCTTCTGGATCGTACAGAGGTAGTTGCTTCCGACTCTATCATTACAGGTATTGTTCTGGTCTGTCATAGAGATGTGTCTGTATTATTTGACATAGGCTCTACATATTCATATGTTTCCTCTTATTTTGCCCCACATTTGGGCGTATCTCGGGATTCTTTGAGTTCCCCTGTTTATATGTCTACTCCTATGGGAGATGCTCTTGTTGTGGACCGCGTGTATCGATCGTGTTTGATTGCTCTTAGTGGTTTTGAGACTAGAGTCGATTTATTATTACTCAGTATGGTAGATTTTGATGTTATCTTAGGCATGGACTGGTTGTCACCACATTATGCTATTCTTGATTATCATGCTAAGACCATGATGCGACTATGCCAGGCTTACCGCGATTAGAGTGGAGGGGTACTTTAGAGTATACTCCCCGCAGAGTTATTTCATTTCTCCAAGCTCAACGAATGATTGAGAAGGGGAGTTCCGCGTATCTAGCTTATGTGAGAGGCGTCAGTATTGATACCCCTGCAGTTGAGTTAGTTCCATTAGTGAGGGACTTCCCATATGTGTTTCCAACTGATCTTTCGGGCATGCAGCCCGACATAGATATTGATTTTGGCATTGATTTGTTGTCGGGCACTCAGCCCATCTCTATTCCTCGATACTGTATGGCTCCTCTTGAGTTGGAGTTAAAGGAGCAGTTGTAAGAGTTTCTTGATAAGGTCTTCATTCAGCCCAGTATGTCGTCTTGGGGTGCTCCAATCTTGTTTGTGAAGAAAAAGGATGGTTCTATGCGTATGTGTATTGATTATCGCCAGCTGAACAAAGTTACAGTGAAGAACAGGTATCCATTTCCTCGTATTAATGACTTATTTGATCAGTTACAGGGTGCCAGGGTGTTTTCTAAGATTGACTTACGTTCAGGCTATCATCAGTTGAAGATTCGGGAGCCAGATATCTCAAAGACTGCTATCAGGACCAGATATGGTCACTATGAGTTTCTTGTTATGTTATTTAGGATGACCAACACCCCAGCAGCCTTTATGCATTTGATGCACAGAGTGTTCCAGCCTTATCTTGACTCCTTCGTCATTGTGTTTATTGACGATATTCTGGTATACTCCTGGACTTGGGAGATCATGAGCAACACCTAAGGACTGTGCTTCAGACTTCAAGATAAAAGAATTTGTATGCAAAATTTTCAAAGTGTGAGTTTTGGCTAGACTCAGTGTCATTCTTGGGCCATGTAGTATCGAGTTATGGGATCAAGGTGGAGGCAGTGCATAGTTGGCCTAGACCATCATCAGCTACGGAGATCCGCAGTTTTCTTGGTTTGGCGGGCTATTACCATTTTTTTGTAGAGGGATTCTCATCTATTGCAGCA
>NW_027175052.1:0-7868 GCF_000390325.3 Nicotiana tomentosiformis
CAGGTAGCATTTTCTTCTATTTTTCTTTGGCGTCGATCAACCTCTTTCTGAGATTTTGGATTATGGTTTTATTGGTAGATTCTGTTTGTCCGTTCCCACTAGGGTAGTAAGGAGTGGATAAGATACTTTTGATCTTATGGCATTCAAGAAACTTGCTTACTTTTCTGCCAATAAACTATTTTTCGTTGTCGCACACAATCTCGGCCGGTATTCTGAATCGACATATAATGTGGTAGCATTCGGTACTTCGGTTTGATATTTAAAAACCCCGATTCGGTATTTCGGTATTCGATTTATTAATTATGTATACCAAATACCGCACCAAAGTAGTTCGGTACGGTTCAGTATTTCTTATTTTGGTTCGGTACGGTTTCAGTTTGATACATTAACGGAATTGTGTCTTTTAAAAGAAAATCATTTACAAACGTGAATAGATAATATAAATGGAGAGTGGACAGTGGACACAATATGCTAAGCTAGCAGGTTGTATGAAGCATTTCACAGATAAGTATTGTGTGTGAAATATGTGGAACCAAACAATTGAAGAAGAATATTAACGAGCAGCAACAACCAACAACATCAACTAACGAGCAGCAGAATTCAAGTTTATACAGCAACTAACGAGCAGCAGAATGCAACAGTATCTAACGAGCATCAACAGAATTAGACTAAGGCCTAACGACAGTAAGCAGAAGCTAAGATACTGCCATATAATTCTAAGTCTCTAAGCCTAAGGGACTAACTAAGGCCTAAGATATTAGGGAATTAGTGGGCTTAGGGGGTTGGGCTTAGGCTTATTGGGCTGGAAAATAGAAATAGAGGTGGGTTGGACTTAAAATATTTCGGCATTTCGGAATACCGAAATATTAAAAACTCAATACCGAGTACCGTACCGAAATACCAAAAAATACCGAAATACCGAAAATACTGATACCGAAATACCAAATTAATTCGGTTCGGTTCGGTTCGGAATTCGGTTTTTTGGATTTTATGCTCATCCCTGTAATGTGGTCCCAGATAAAATCGATGACTTCTTTTTCTCTGACCTTTTCATATGCCTGTGCTTCCACCCATTTAGAAAAGGCAGAATACATCGACAACCCCTTAAAGTTATCCTCACTTTTCACTTTGACACTCAATCTTAAGTCTGTTATATTTAAACACTCCAACCACAGCTCGAATGTGTCATTTAGACACAAAATTTATAGGCAGCCAAACACAAAAGGTACGTGAACTTCATACGCCACACTGACGAATAAAACAAGGACATGTGGATTTAACTTAAGCAAATGTAAAAAATTGGAAAATAATTAAATATAAAAATGAGAACCCCACCCACCCGTTGTCATCTTCCCCCATGACCATTCCTTGCTGGTAAAATCAATTTTCATCTATTTTTTCCAACTCTTCTCGAGAAAATTGGTCCTTTCTTTCTTCGTTTTCTTCTTTTTCTTCACATTGGAGCTTTGGCCGATTTTTTTTAAAGATCCAAATATGATTTTCTCCTTCTTTAGATTCGCGAAAATTCGCTGGGAAAAACAAAGCTTCTACCCTTTTTGAGATGTAAATCTAATTTTTCTTCAGATTCAAGTCACAAAGTTTAATTTCGTTAATGTTGAGAAAAATAAAACTTCGCCGGAAAAAATAAAGTTTCGCCGGAAATGTTATTATTCAAAATTTTCTTCTTAATATTAATTTTGTTGCTATTAAAATATCCAAATATTGTTCAAGAGAAGATGGAGGTAACAAAGTTTTTCTTTCTTGTTCTTGCTACTTTTGGACAACTTGCAAGATTTTTGTTATTTTTTGTGCTGAAGAGATAGCGATGAGTGCAACTTACATGATGTTTTTGTGCTTCTGTGCTCGAGTTATTTGGTGGTGTTGGGGCTGTTCGATTTAAGGGGTTGCTAGACATAGTTGTTTTGGGTGTTATAGTGAAGTTTGGTAAAGCTCACATGATGTTAGTTAACAGGATATGGTGGATTGATAAGATGGAGAGGTGAGAGAAAGAAAGTTACTTTATTTTTTTATTTTTTCTCTATTGATATTTATTCTTTGGGATTCATAACAATAGCATCTCATGCTTTCTAAAGAGGTGGGCAACACACAATATGCCACATCACTGAATTATATTTAAATGACATATTTTACTTGTGGTTGAAGTGTTCAAATGGAATGAACTATGATGAAGTATCTAAGTGGAAAGTGAATATAACTTTAAGGGGATGTCGATATATTCTGCCTTTAGAAAAATAGTCAGTCATAAATAAAATAAATTGAGCCTTACCGGGTGCCCGTGAAGGGGGCCAACGATGTCCATCCTCCATTTCATGAACGACCATAGTGACAAGACCGAATGTAGCAACTCTCCTTCTCGATGAATTATTGGAGCATGCCTTTGGCATCCATCGCATTTTCGAATGAACTCCTTTGCGTCTTTTTCCATATCGATCCAGTAGTAACCGGCTTTGATTATTTTTTGAACCAGTGATTCGGCGCCCGAATGATTTCCACAGGTACCTTCGTGGATTTCCCTCAAAACGTATTCGGTGTCTCCTGGTCCCAAACATATCGCAATCGGCCCATTGAACGTTCTTCTGACTAAGGTTCCATCCTCGGACAAACTAAACCGGGCTGCCTTTGTTCGTAGGGCCCTTGATTCCTTTGGGTCAGAGGGCAGTTTTTCGGTCTTGAGATATTCCACGTACTTATTCCTCCAGTCCCAAGTTAGGCTCGTTGAGTTGATTTCGGCATGGCCTTGTTCCACCATCGATTTTATAAGATGTATAATTTCTCTTGACTTGATCTCGTTGTCTTCGACCGACGATCCCAAATTAGCGAGGGCATCAGCTTCAATGTTTTGATTCCGAGGTACATGTTGCAAAGTCCATTCTTTGAACTGATGTAATGTCACTTGCAACTTGTCCAAGTATCTCTGCAATTCGTTCTTCCCTGACCTCGAATGTCCCATTAACTTGGTTTACCACAAAGAGTGAGTCGCACTTGGCTTCGATCACCTCTGCCCCTCAGTTTTTGGCTAATTCAAGGCTTGTAATCATGGCCTCATATTCGGCCTCGTTGTTAGTCAATTTCACAGTCTTAATAGATTGCCTAATTATTTTACCTGTTGGTGGCTTTAGTACGATGCCAAGACCGGACCCTTTTGCATTTGAAGCGCCATCCGTAAAGAGGGTCCAGATTCCTGAGGAAGTCCCCGAGTTAATCAATAACTCTCTTTCGACCTCGGGTATTAAGGTCGGCGTAAAGTCGGCCACTAAGTCAGCCAAAATTTAGAAATTAATGGTGGTCTGGGGACGGTACTCAATATCGCAACCACTTACTTCCACGGCCCATTTGACTAATCGGCCCGAGAGTTCGGGCTTATGCATCACGTTCCTTAACGGGTAAGTTGTTACGACACTTATGTGGTGACATTGGAAGTATGGTTTTAGTTTCCTGGAGGCGCTTAGCAAGGCGAGCGCCATTTTTTCTAGGCGGGAGTACCTAGTTTCGGCCTCACCTAAGGTCTTACTAACATAATATATCGGAAATTGCGTACCTAGTTCCTCTCGAACTAGGACTCCAATTATCGCTATCTCCGAGACCGCCAAGTACAAGTACAGTTGTTTGTCTGTCTTTGGTGTGTGAAGCAGTGATGGGCTCGATAAGTATCTTTTGAGCTCCTCTATAGCTCGTTGACATTCGGGAGTCCATGAGAAGTTATTCTTCTTTTTCAATAGTGCGAAGAATCGGTGGCTCTTGTCGGACGACCTTGAAATAAATCGCCCCAGAGCGGTTATGCACCCGGTTAGCCATTGCACGACCTTTACGTTGTTAACGACCGTGATATCTTATATGACTTTGATCTTGTCAGGGTTGATCTCGATTCCTTGGTTGGATACCATGAACCCGAGGAATTTACTCGATCCAACTCCGCACACACATTTTTCCGGGTTCAACTTCATATTATACTTCTTCAATATGCTGAAGGTTTCCTGCAAATGTTTTAAATGGTCCTCTGCAAGCAGGGACTTAACCAACATATCGTCAATGTAAACTTCTATCGATTTTCCTATTTGTTCTTCGAACATCCGATTTACTAAGCGTTGGTATGCGGCACCGACATTTTTTAATACAAACGGCATTACATTATAACAGTATGTGCCGTATTTAGTGATGAAGGAGGTTTTCTCCCGATCACATGGGTCCATCCGTATTTAGTTGTACCTAGAATAGGCATCGAGAAAACTGAGGATCTCGTGGCCGGCCGTGGTATCGATCATACGATCGATGTTGGGTAAAGGAAAAGAGTTTATGGGGCATGCTTTATTCAAAATTTTGTAATCTACACACATTCTTAGTTTATTCCCTTTTTAGGGACTACCACTACGTTTGCTAACTAATCCGGGTATTTAACCTCCTGAATGGACCCTATTTTAAGGAGTTTAGATAACTCGTCCTTGATGAAAACATGTTTGACCTCGGACTGGGGCCTCCTCTTCTGCCTGACCGAATTGATTTTTGGGTCCAGGCTTAGTTTGTGAGTGCTTATCTCTGGTGAGATCCATGTCATATCAAGATGGTACCAAGCGAAACAATCTATATTAGTTACAAGAAATTGAATAACTTTTTTCCTGAGCTCGGGAGTTAACCTCGTGCCCAGGTATACCTTCTGATCGGGCAGATGCTCGACCAATATAACATGTTCCAGCTCTTCGACTTTTGATTTGGTTGCGTCGGAGTTATTAGGGATTATAAAAGATCGGAAGACCCCGTAATCATCGTCTTCATAAGTCCCATGCTCATCCGATTGGGTTGTGGCCGGTGTCGGTGATTGCTATTTGGCCTCTTGGTTTGCGTCCGAATTTGGTTCTTTCGATGTTGTGAGTATTGATATTGGAATCACTTTTTCGACTGCAAAAATCTCTTTTGCGGTCGGTTGTTCCCCATATAATGTCTTAATCCCTTTCGGAGTTGGGAATTTTAACACTTAGTGAAGAGTTGAGGGCACTGCCCTCATGTTGTGGATACACGAGCTTCCGAGGAGGGCGTTATACCTCATGTCTCCTTCGATCACATAAAACTTGGCCTCTCGTATGGTTCTGGTGATATTGACCGGTAATGTTATCTCCCCCTTAGTGGTTTCACATGCCATATTGAACCCGTTTAGAATTCGGACTGCATGCACATCTTTGTCTCGTAGACCGAGCTGTTCCACGACCCTCGACCGAATAATGTTGACTGAGCTACGTGGATGAATCAACACACGTTTAATTCTAGTTTTATTTACGAGTACATATGTTACCAGTGCATCATTGTGAGGCTGTATGATTCCTTCTGTATCCTCGTCGCTGAAAGATAAAATTCCTTCTTATACGTAGTCTCGAGTTCGTTTCTCCCTAGTAGTGGATACTTTGGTGCGTTTCAACATCGGCCCTTGTGGGATATCGACTTCACCGATGATCATATTTATGACGTGTTGAGGTTCGGTATCTTCTTGTCCTGTCTGTTTGTTAGAATCCATGTTTCTAAAGTGGTTCTTGGCTCTGTCGCTCAAGAATTCTCGAAGGTGCCCATTGTTGAATAAACGGGCTACTTCTTCTCTCAACGGTTGACAATCTTCCGTTCTATGACCGTGAGTGCCATAATATTTACACATCTGGTTAGGGTCCCTTTTGAGCTGGATCGGATTATAGAGTTCGAGGCCATTTGGTATAATTGATGTGCCCGATAGCTGATATGATGGCGACAACATCGACATTGAAGTTATATTCCGATAGCCTCGGTGCTTCTTTAGGCCCGATGGACCTGTCAAAGTTATTTTTGGTTATGAGCCCCCGGTTGCTTCGACCTTGATCATTTCTCCTTTCGTTTCTTACGGGGTTCCGCCCGGACCCACTGTTCCTCCGATCTCCATTATATGGTAGATATAGATCCCTGTTTGATCTTGGTTCACGATCGATGTCTCTCTTGTCTCTATGAGGGTTCTGACGGGATAAACAGACCCCGAGTGGGCCCCGAGTTGATCATCTTCAACTCTGATTTTTGATTGATACTGGTTATGTACATCTGCCCAGGTAACGGCAGAGTATTCTATCAGATTCTGCTTCAGTTGGTGTGAAGCCATCGAGCTTCGAATATTGAGTCCCTGAGTGAAAGCTTGAACAGCCCAATCATCGGCGACTGACGGCAGATCCATTCGTTCTAATTGGAAAAGGGACATGAATTCTCTGAGCATCTCGTTATCTTTCTGTTTAACGTTGAAAAGGTCTGATTTCCTGTTTCGACCTTGATGGCACCAACATGTGCTTTCACGAAGGAGTCTGAAAGCATAGTAAATGAATCAATAAAATTAGGGGGTAAGTTGTGATACTATGTCATAGCTCCTTTTGACAGGGTCTCCCCAAATTTTTTTAGTAGAATAGACTCGATCTCGTCGTCTTTCAAGTCGTTCCCTTTTATGGTGCACGTGTAAGAAGTTACATGTTCGTTTGGATCGGTTGTTCCGTTATACTTAGGTATTTCGGGTATACGGAATTTCTTGGGGATTGTCTTTGGAGCCGCGCTCGGAGGAAAAGGTTTTTGCACGAACTTCCTGGAATCCAATCCTTTCAATATCGGAGGTGCTCCTGGGATTTGATCTACCTTGGAGTTGTAGGTTTTCACTTTTTTATTGTTCGCTTCGATTTTCTTTTCCCCTAATTCTATTCGCTTTGTCAGTTCCTCGAGCATCTTTATAATCTCGGGGTTAGTACCCGATTCTTGCTCATTTGACCTTACTATGACCGGTTCATTTCTGCGGGTGACTTTACGGGGCAGGGCCAAGGAATTCATACCTGAGATGTGGAGAAAATGGCTTCAACTCCAAGATATGAGTCTCTTCAATTGAAGGCTTTGTAGGAGGAGTTTTCCTATTTTAGAGATCCAAGGAACATTTCCGAAGTGCATAATAGTATGACCCCATCCCTTGCAAAGAATTTATACATTCCATGAAGTCATCCATTTCCTCATCATCCAAATTTAGCAAACCGGCCTCCAACATGTCACCCACATTAATCGTGTCACTTGTATCATCAATAATCACATCGGTCACCAAGTCCACGAATGAACACACTTCATTGTTATTTGGTTGCCTCATAGATTTGCACACGTGGAACACCTCCTTTTCATCACCCACCCAGAAAGTGAGTTCACTGGCTTCCATATCAATAAGAGCCTTTCTCATCATCACTCTTGTCTCTTTCTCTCACACACACACACATTCTCTCTCTCAGCTTCTTTTCTTTTTGAAACTTTTTAACCTTATGTTTAGCACCTTTTTCACAAGGATTCCCTGAAAAAGCCTAGGGTTTCTTCACCCAAAATAAGAAAATCACACTCTTAGAGAAAAGGTGAAGAAGAATCAAGATTCGTTTTTTGACAATACATTCAACACACATTCGCTTGTAACCCAGCTAAAGATGGAAACTTTGTGATTGTTCAAGTCAAAAAAGTACCAAGTCTTGTGCTTATATTTATTGGGGGTTACTTTTTTGGAAACGTACATGTGAAGCAAATTACTGTTTTTTTTGTCTTTTTGGTTCTTATCTCATGTACCAACTGCCACTCTCCATCTAATACTACTTTTTGCTACGACTACAGTTAACATTTTGTGTAAACTAACCCGAATCAGTATTTTGATGATCCTGATGGGTCCATATCATGATTTGGGACTTCGGCGTATGTCCAGAATCGAATTCAGAAGTCCTTAACTTGATTTAACATGATTTGTTGAAAACTAGTGATTTGAAGGTTTGAAGAATTTCTAGGTTTGACCGTATGTTGACTTTGTTGCTACCGGGTTCGGATTTTGGTTATGGAACTTGGTA
>NW_027175053.1:0-7295 GCF_000390325.3 Nicotiana tomentosiformis
AACCATGGGCTCACGTTCGCATAAAGTCTTTTGGAGGACCGGGAAGTTTGTTCTTCGTGATTGCAAGGATATGTTCGCGATCGCAAAGGGTATGCCTGGGCAGACTATTTAACATCTCTATTTCAAGGGTTTGGTCACTATACCACATTTTGAGTTAGAGAGCTCAATTTTGGGCAATTTGGGAGGGGATTTTATCACGATTTGGGTTAGGGTAAGTAATTTTTACTCGAATTTGTTTATATTCCATGATTCTATCATTCTTTTAGCATTTAATTGGTTAATTAAAGTGAAGAATTTGGTGATTTTGGTAAAAAAAATCCTAAAGTTAAAATTTAGGATTTGAAGGGCATTTTAGGTCGAAATTGGATGCAATTGGTATGGTTGAACTTGCAAGTGAATGGGTGTTCAGAGTTTGTGAGTTTGATTGGATTCCAAGGTGTGGTATCGGGGTTGAATTTTCGGGTTGACGTTTTGATTTTGATAAAGACCGAAGCTTTATTGTTTGAAGTTGTTTTGTACAACATTATTTGATGATATTAAGTTGTTTGTGACTAGATTCGAATTGTTCAGAGGCCGATTTGCATGGGAAGGAATTTTTGAAGTATTGACTCGTGCGTTTTGAGGTAAGTAGCATATCTAATCTTGGATTTGAGGGTAATTAACCCTGGGAACTATGTTACATGAGTCATATTAATATGACGCACATTCTAGGTGTCGGGAATGGGTGCGTGCACCGAGGTATTCATGATCAGAGGTGGTTTTAGACTATTATGAGATTTTTTTTGCTATTATGCCTTGTTATATCCGTGTCTTCTCGACTTGTAAGGTTATTTGGGCAATGATTCATGTTATAAACCATGTCTAGGCTATGTGCTATTTGTTTGAAACATGATTGGGCTTGTTCTTGCTGTTTATGATCTATTTGGCTAAATTACACTCATAATCTCAATCACGATGCTATGTATGTGTATGATATCATTGTCTTAGTACTTTCTTATTTGATTCTTCACATGTTGTTGGTGCCTCATATGTATAACACTGTTTAACAAAGTTTTGTGAGATGTGATTATCTGAGCCTTGATCAGTTAATGACTAAGCTTGGGCTATAGAGCTAATTTGGTATTGATTTTGAGGTGACGTGTACGCCATGCTCACATTGGGCTAAGTGTTATTGTTTTGGGGTGAGTCGTGCACTAGGAGACAATCGTGAACCTCATATGTGAATGTGAAGAACAAGTCTATCCAACCTAAATTCCCTTATCTGCGAACGTGATGGCTCCCTCGGGAATGTCATGAACAATGAACCCAACTGATAAAATACCCATCACTATCGCATATGTGCTCCCGCGATCACGAAGCTCAACCGGAGCATAAGAAAAATAAGATAAACCAGCAGCTCATACCACCTCCGAAATCAATTTGAAACACACACCAGCCCCTTGGAACCCCATCCGAACATACCAACAAGTCCCAAAATATAAAACGGACATACTCGAGACCTCCCATCACACAAAATAACATGAAAATCACGAATCATCAATCAAGATCAATCTCTTAAGTTCATAGACTTCAAACTTCGAACCAAGCGTCCAATTCAAATCGAACCAATACGGAATCTGACAGAACGTTTCACACTAGTGAAAATGACATAACAAACATATTCCAACTGTTAGAGCAAAAATACAAATCCGATAAATTCGAAGTCAACTCCCAGTCAAACTTGTGAACTTCTAAACCTTCAAGTTGCAAACCTTCGCCAATTTGAACCAAAACCTTCTAGAAACAACAAAATGCAAACCCATGCATACCTACAAGTCCAAATCACCATCCGGACCTAGTGGAACCATAAAAACTCTGATCCAAGGTCAAATACACAAAATTCAAACTTGGTCAACTATTCCAACTTAAAGCTTCCTAGTTAAGAATCATTCTTCCAAATCATTCCCGAACCACCAGAAAACCAAAACCCATGATAGATGTAACTCATAATACACCATATGAAGCTACACATGACCTCGAACAACCGAACTAAATACAAATGGTCAAAACGACCAGTCGGATCGTTACACAGAGATGACAAGCATCTAAGGTTGTATTCAATTTATCGAAGCCAAAAACAATGGAGCGTAGCTTCTCCCTTGGAAGAATTGTTGCCCGGCCTTATTGGTTCAGATGAGCTTTGGACAGATCGCGCCTCCTTCCAAACCTCTACTTTCTTTGCTTATACCTTTCATGTTAGCTTGGATATATAATATAGGTCCATATAAGGGAACACTACCATAAATTGTCATAAGCTTACTCATTAAATGTTACACCCCATGTTTTCGTACATGAAAGTACACCATGAGTAAATTGATATAAGCTCTGAAATGAGATTATTTTTGAGGTAATAAGTATTATGTTATTTCAAACAAGTGATAAGTAAATTCGTGAAGGTTAGATGGTAAACAAATCAAAGAAAATGGGTTTCGTCGAAGTTTGACATTTTGGGATAAAATACGGTTCGAGCTATAATACCCGGTATTTATGGACTAGTGCCATAAAAAATACCACATGACCATAATAGTAAGGTGTATAAGGTGTGTTAAAAGTGAGTAGTATTTTAAATAATTTGAGATGATTCTTAATTATGTGAATAATTTGTTAAGTATTAGTTAATGGGGGAATTAACTAGTTAATTATTAATTAGTGGTTGACTAACTAAAGTCTTTGGATAAAGACCAAGCCCAAAACGTGGCATCAAGCCACTTTCCAAACAACTGACTCTTAGTCATATGTGATTAGGTGGCAAAGTAATTACATAACACTTCATTCTTAACATTTTCAATAACAAGACCCTACCATCAGATGCTAAACTCATTTCTAACATTTTTAATACCAAAGACCCTATCAGATGCTAAACTCATTTCTAGCATTTTGAATACAATGACCCTACCATCAGATGCTAAACTCATTTCTAATATTTTGAGAACAAAGACCCTACAATCGGATGCTAGCAAAAATACTACAACGTGACTTCTTGTAACCAAACGATTCCAACGAGATTTAGCAACGCAAAATTTTGCGGTTCTAAAGGAGTACGGTGCGACTTTTTTCAAAAGTATCATACGGATTTTTCCCTACTCCAGGTATGTTAAGGCTATCCCTTCTTTCTTTTTGGTATGATCCAAATAATACAAATGAAATGAGAAAAATGCGCAACTTTCATAAATGACTCTATTCATAGAAATACTAGGGGATTTTATATTTTTGATTCCCCATGTGAATTATTATTATATATTCTGTTCATGGGTCTCAAATAAATACGTATTTGATAAAGTTTAGCCGAAAGGTATATTGATTTTTATGGCATTTTGAGAAAATTTTATTATATACATGTACATTGACCCATAATCAGATGGCGTTATATACGCGTATATATGTATATAATATGGATATGGGATATAGGTAAAGGTTACGGCATTATATACGCACCACCACCTGATCAGCTGGTATATGTTGATGATTTGCCCACAGTGGCCGAGATGATATGATGGGATGCCCTCAGAGGCTTGATGATGTTATGAACACATGTACCTATGCACGACATGACATTCATATGCATATGCATGACACTATGAGTATTTCATCATTTACAGAGTTATTCAGAATTTCATGTCGAGTCTTTTACTCCATGTTTCTCTCATGTCTATTATTTACTGAATTTCATTCCTTACATACTCGGTACATTATTTGTACTGACATCCCTTTTGCCTGGGGACGCTACATCTCATGCCCGCAGGTCCTGATAGACAAGTCGAGAGTCCTCCAAGTAGGCTATGAGCTCCGCGGAAGATGTTGGTGCACTCCATTGCTCCAGAGTTGGTTATTTGGTCAGTATGATTAGTACATGTATTGGTTGGTACGACGGGGTAAGTCCCGACCTTTATGATAAGTATGTACTCTTAGAGGCTTGTACACAGATGTCATGTATACGGATATTTGTATGGCCTTGTCGGCCTATATTTAAAGTGTATAATAGATCACGTTGGCCTTATAGGCCCGTATGTCACATGTATAAATTTCTATATCAGGTTGGGTCGTTCTATGTCGGGTATTCCCTCGTGTTTACTTTGGTTGTATCATGACACGCCTTCTGTCCCATTTATCTATGATAATGTAATAAGAAAATACGTTACATTGGTACTCGGTTGAGTAAGGTATGGTGTGCCCGTCGCGGCCCATTAGTTTGGGTCGTGACATTAAACAATTAGGGGTTTGGGATATGAGACGCATGAGAATTATTGAGATTATTAAAATATAGGTTACAAAGATAAAGAGGTGTGAGTTATGAAGATAGCAATTTTCAAACAATATATTAAATAAAAAATAATGAATACCCAATAAAAGGAGAAAAAAAGATAAATACTATATGTTTGGCTTAAGAGAGATGCCACCTCACTTTCCTAGTGCCCCCTTTCATATATACTAAAAACTTTTATCCACGTTTCGCGCAATCTTAAATGAAAAATAAAATATGCAATATAGATAATGTCTTAAAATTATAAGAGAGAATAATGTCTTAAATTTATAAGAGAAAATCAATCTTTACGGAGTAACCAAATATTCCTTGACGATCTGATTAATTCTGCCATGTATTATTATATATAATTGATATATTTACAACAAAAAAACTTGTGTATTGTTAGTTAAATTCTCTCCTTCATACACTTAAAAGTCAAAGTCAAAACCATAAATATAATATTCATTAATGCCTCTAGCATCATCTAAATGAAAAAACTCCCTTGTCTTACCATTAAAAGGTTGTACATAAAACATATATGGTTTGATACGAATTAGCTTTGTGAATTCAAGGGAAACAAGTGGTTTGAGAAATTGAACAAACGTACAAAGTACATGAGAATAACATATATGTTTTATGTCACGATCCAAATCCCACTATATACCGTTATGGTGCCTACCGTTGTCGTTAGGCAAGCAAATAATTAAATCATCACATTGATATTTAATACAAAATGCTATTCGAAACAATTAAAGAAATAAGGAGTGGATAACATTCATTTTAAAGATAATATAAATATTATTATTTTCAATGTTCGAAAAGGTTAAAATATAAACCAGAAAATCATAGCGGAATACAATTAAGAGCAAAAATTTAAATCTTAAAAACCCGGTGTCACAAGTGCATGACCATCTACCAGAATATTCGATACTACTACAACAACTATCTGGAATTGGAAGTAGACAGAATACAATAAATGGATAGATCAGGGACTTTGTGTGCTGCGGATATTACATAGAAAGCAGCTCACCACAAAGTCTCCTCAGCAACTACACTTACGCGCCCAAATAACCACCAAAAGTGCCTGTCTCAATACCTGCACAATTAGTACAGAAGTGTGGCATGAGTACATAAATCAACACGTACCTAATAAGTATCTAGTCTAACCCCTACGAAGTAGTGATGAGGGGTCGATATCGACACTTAGTAGTGGTCCGATAAATCATGTATAATGAAAGTAGACATGCATGAAGCATAGGAAGTAAATGTTTTAGAGAATATATAGATACGTGATGACCCATAAATGAATGGTAAATATGAAGTTCACAAATACGGGATACTTCCTGTAATGTCCCGGCTGGTCGTTCTGAATATTTTAGCCCCATTACCTATTTATTGCTCCGCTATGTTCAATTGTGGTTATGTGACTTATCGAGGTAATTGGTTTCGTTTCGGGTGTGTTTCAGATTGAACTGGAACACATAGTCTTAAAGTTGAAAGAGTTGACCGAAGTTTGACTTTTGTGTAGATGACTCGGAATGGAGTGTTGATGGTTTTAATAGCTTCGTATGGTAATTTTTTATTTAGGCGTATGTCATAATGTTGACTTGAAGTTCTGTAGGTTGATTTGTTGCTTTTTGGAGAATGTTGGCAAGTTGAAGGTTTGGAAGTAGGTTTGACCGAGGATTATCTTTATTGATATCGGGCTCAGATTGTGATTCTGGTAGTTGGTGTAGGCTGGTTTTATCATTCTGGATATGCATGCAAAATATGAGCTCATTCAAAGTAGGTTAGATATGATTCGGCATTAGTTTTGGAAATTGAATGTTCATTGGTTTAATAGACTTGAATTGGGGTGTGATTCATAGATTTTATGTTGTTTGATATGATTTAAGGCCTCGAATAGGTTCGTGTTTTATATTGGGACTTGATGGTATGTTCAGACGGGGTCCTGGGGGCCCTAGGTGTGTATCGGGTTGAGTTCGGACTTATTGGCACTTAGAAGGAATGCTAAAGAATGTTGTAGTCTGGTGCAACCGCACCAGCGATAATTGGGCCGCTGGTGCGGAACCATTGAAGTGGCCCACTGACCACATATGCGAGAGGGGGCTGGATGAGCTGGGGCCGTAGGTGCAGTGGATCTTGCACAGGTGCGCAACCGCATATGAGAATTTCTTCCGTAGAAGCAGAGTTTGGTTTGTTGGCTTAGGACCGCAGGTGCGGTCATTTTCCGCAGAAGCTGATGCGCAAAAGTGGAATTCACTGAGTTAGTGAGGGGCCGCACCTGCGATTGTTTTTCGCAGATACAGAGCCGCAGAAGTGGCTATTGGCCCGCATGTGCAAAATGCCTAGGCAAAAATAGAGAAGATCGAGGGTTTTATTTCATTTTCCACATTTTGAGCTAGAGAGCTCGGTTTTGGGTTAGTTTTAGGGTATTTTCAAGGATTGGATCAAGTTAAATGTTTTTGACTTATATTTGTTTATTATTCATGATTCAATCATTGTTTTTATCATTTAATTAGTGATTTGAGTTGCAAAAATTGGGGGATTTTGATAAAAACTTTCCTACACCTTATATTGAGGTTAGAAGGTCGATTTGAGGACAGAATTGGATAAGTGTTATACGGTTGGACTCGTAGCGGAATGGGTATTCGAATTTTATATGTCTGGTCGAGTTCCGAGGTGCGGGCTTAGGGTTGAATTTTTGACTTTCTTTAAAGATAGAAACTTTATTATCCGGAATTACTTCATATGGCTTGAATATATGGTATTAAGTTATTTTGGCTAGATTTGAGCCGTCCAGAATTGGATTTTCTCGGGAAAGGCTTATTCGTGGACTAATTTACCTTGTTTGAGGTAAGTATCTTGCCTAACTTTGTGTGGGGGAATTACCCCTTATGACTTGGATTGATTTGTATTATTTGGATTACGTGAAAGACGTGTACACGAGGTGACAAGTGTGTACACAGGCTTATATGTGGTATTTTTACCGGTTTAGACTCTTAGGACCTTT
>NW_027175054.1:0-7219 GCF_000390325.3 Nicotiana tomentosiformis
CGAATTTGGAGTCACAATTCACGAACTTCTAAGATTTTTCTACAAGTAAATGTCTAAAAGAAATACAACTATTTTTGAAAGGAAAGAAACAGTAAAGTGTAATGTCTAGAAGGGGACTCCAGGGTCTGCGGACGCCGGCAGATCTACCTTGGGTCTCATGTCGGATGAATGCAGCCGCTAACCTCACGATCAGCTCGGACCAGCACCAAAATCTGCACAAGAAGTGCAGAGTGCAGTATCAGTACAACCGACCCCATGTACTGGTAAGTGTCGAGCCTAACCTCGATGAAGTAGTGACGAGGCTAAGACAAGCCACCTACGATCAAACCTGTACAATTTAAGATTGTATATACAAGTAACATCAATGAAGAACTAGACAGGTAATACCGAGAGGGAGAAACATGCTGAGGGGAATACGAGATAAAGAACTACAGCGGAATGATAACTTGAACAGCCAATATACTATGAATCAACAGGAAAAGTAAACACAATAAAGGAAAAATGTAGGGCATCACCCTTCATGCTTTTACTCTCAACCTCACCATAAGATCAATAGAAATGGCATGGCATCACCCTTCGTGTATTAACTCTTATAACATGGAACGGCATCACCCTGCGTGCATTAACACTCACAATATGGCACGACATCACCCGTCGTGCATTAACACTCTCCCTTAGCATAATGCAATGAACAAATAACAACATGGAGATAGAATAACAACTACAAGCCTTACTTAAACATTTGGTTCCACAATATCAACCTCAACTTCGGAGTCAATAATCAATTATCACCAGAATATCCGTAAACATGATAAAAATGATCAATTTAACAGCACTAGTCCAAACAAATATTAATTAGGCATGGGAACACAAGTAGAGAAGAACTAAGACAGGGTTCCTAATTCCCTCAAGTCAAGGTTAACCACGACACTTACCTCGCTCCAAAGGCCACTCAATGCTCAATTACCGCTTTTCCTCTAGAATCCACCTACAGACCACTTGTATCTATCCACAAACGACTCAATAATATCAAATATTGCTAAAGGAGTCAATTACAACGCATAAATTTAGATTTACCAAATTTTCCCCCAAAAGTCAAAAATTGTCCCGAGGTTCAGACCAAAATCCATTCACCCCCGAGCCCGATTATATAATTTATTTCGAAATCCGACCTCAATTCGAGGTCTAAATTCCAATTATGCAAAAATCCCTAATTCTACCCAAACTCCCAATTTCCACCATGAAAAACCTAGATTTTAGGTTGAAAACTCATGAAATGTAATGGGTAATTGAAAGAAAGTAGGTTAGAATCACTTATCAACAAATTGGGGAAGAAAATCTTCTAGGAAAATCGCCCCTAGGTCTTCTAGTTTTGAAATTTTGAAGGAATGCCAAAAATCCCATAATTGGGACTGTTTTAAATCACCGGCATCAGGTGTTCATCGCGTTCGCATGAAACCTGAAGTGCTCGTGAAGAGCATGGCCTCCACGTGTTCGCGAAGGTCTAGCTCGCCTCATCTCCATGCTCGCGAGACTATCTCGCGTTTGCGTAGAGTTACCTCAATTCCCTTGCCCAGTTTATCTAATGCTACACTTTCGTGTGTGGCTAGTCGCGTTCACGTAGAGCAAGCCCCCCAATGCTCTGCGTTCGCGACCAAGGTTTCGCTTTCTTGTACAACAAAATCTCCCCCAGCCCATTTTACCCTTCGGATTGCGGGAGTATATTTGCGACCACGAAGCAAGAAACACCAGAAACCAGCATAAGTGAAAACCAACAAACTTTGTAAGTTAAAAAGGTCCATAGGCTATCCGAAACTCACCCGAGCCCTCGGGGCTCCAAACCAAACTTGCAAGTAAGTCCTAAAATATCATCCGAACTTGCTCGCACAATCCAATCACCAAAATAACATCTACAACTATTAATTGAATACCAAATCAAATGAATTTTTCAAGAAAACTTTGAAACTTTTATTTTCACAACCGGACGTCCTAATCACGTCAAACCAACTTCGTTTTTCACAAAAATTCACAGACAAGTCATAAATATAATAATGGACCTGTACCGAGCTCCAGAACCAAAATACGGACCCGGTATCAACAAGACCAAACATTAGCAAATTCTTAAAATCATTAAACTTTCAAACTTTTAATTTTTTCATCAAAATTCCATATCTCGAGCTAGGGACCTCGGAATTCGATTTCGGGCATATGCCCAGGATCTAAATTATGATACGGACCTACCGGGATCGTCAAAACATGGATACGAGTCCGTTTACTCAAAACGTTGACCAAAGTCAACTCAAATTAATTTTTAAGGCAAATATTATTAGTTCTATCAGGTTTTAACATATAAGCCTTCCGGAAGAACACCCGTACTGCTCATGCAAACCGAGAAAGGCTAAGATGAGATTTTTGAGACCTCGAAATGCACAATTAGGTTCTAAAATATAAGATGACCTATCGGGTCATCACATATATGACTCCAAGTGTGCTAAACTACCCATAGATTTTTGGCTAAGAGCATCCGCCACAACATTAGCCTTCCCCGGATGATATAAAATAACAATGTCGTAATCCTTGAGTAATTCAATCCATCTTCTCTGCCTCAGATTCCGCTCATTCTGTTTGAAAGTATATTAAAGGATATTATGGTCCGTGAATATATCCACATGGACCCCATATAAATAATGACGCCAAATTTTCAATGCAAGTACCACTGCTGCGAGTTCTAAGTCATATGTTGGATAGTTCTTTTCATGATTATTTAGTTGCCTAGAAGCATAAGCTATCACCTTCCCATGTTGCATTAATACACACCCAAGCCCGATCTTTGAAGCATCACAATATACCATAAATCCATATATACCCTCTGGTAGGGTCAACACCGGTGTCGTAGTCAATCTTGTCGCCTTCAACTCCTGCGTCAATTTAGTCAACTCTTTTCACAAGCATCTGACCATTGGAACTTAATTGCCTTCTGCGTCAATTTAGTCAATAGAAAGGCAAGAGTAGAAAACCCCTCCATAAACTTTCTGTAATATCCAGCTAAGCCTGAGAAACGGCGAATCTCTGTTGGACTTGTAGGCCTCGGCCAATTCTTCACAGCTACAATTTTCTGAGGATCAACCATAATTCCTTCACTAGAGACGACATGACCCAAGAATGTGATAGATTCAAGCCAAAATTCACACTTTGAAAACTTTGCATACAACTTGTGTTGGTGCAAGGTTTGTAGAACTACCCTGAGATGATCACCATGGTCCTCTCGACTTCGTGAATATACAAGAATATTGTCAACGAACACTATCACAAAGGAATGCAGGAACGACTTGAAAACTCGGTTCATAAGATCCATGAAGGCTGCCAGGGCATTTGTTAGCCCAAAAGACATCACCAAAAATTTGAAGTGCCCATATCGGGTTCTAAAAGTTGTTTTCGGAACATGCTGCTCTCTGATTTTCAATTGGTGATACCCGGATCGTAAATGAATTTTGGAGAAGTAACTGGCACTTTGCAATTGATCAAACAAGTCATCTATCCTTGGCAGTGGGTATTTATTTTTTATTGCGACCTTGTTGAGTTGCCGATAGTCAATACACATTCTCAGTGACCCATCCTTTTTCCTTACAAAAAGGACCGGTGCGCCCCAAGGTGACACACTCGGCCGTATGAAACCTTTCTCTAACAAATCTCTCAATTGTTCCTTAAGCTCATCCACCTCTTTTAGGTGGTAGGAGGCCGATTCCACTACCTCTATCTCAGTAGCACGCATAACTCGAAGAGTTTTGTGCATCTCATCAATGAAGTCCTAGGGTTCCTCCTCTTGGTTAGTACCCGTGAACACTGGAGGATCCAACTGGAGAAACCTGTCCACCATGAAACTAGCAGAATCCCCTGGCTGACTGGAAGAAGTGAGTGCAACATTTGATCTCTAGGCCTGGGAAGCCACTATCTAAGCCAACATATGTATGGCTCCCCTAAGATCAATATCAGAAACACCAGAATCGGAAGCTGGAACTGGAGGTGGAACTGGTATATCAGTTGGAGGGACCGTTGCACCCTCAGTAAGTGTAGGGACAGGTGCGGTCTGATAAGTTGTAGTAAAGTCAGGCAGCGTAGTAACTGGAAGAATATTCTTACTCCTTGGGTGCTTACGCATCATTAATTATAGAATCAACTGCCACTCCTGGGGTGACATTAGCTCTTTGGCCAGTTCTTGTCTTCTTTTTAGGTTCCATATACTCAAAGTTAGAGCAAAGCATGAGTTAAAGAAGGAACAATCTTACAATCAGCTTTATCGCATGATCGAGAACGTGAAAGAAGGGTATTATTCCTAAATAGCCATGTAGCATCCTAATTATAGATGTTGTCGAACACCGATAAGAAGAACTCTACTAGACATGGCTCTGAGACATCCCAAGACACTTTAAAACCTTAGGTTTTGATACCAAGTTTGTCACGCCCCAAAATCGGGGAGCGAGACCGGCACGCAACTGAGTGAACCCGGCCGAGCAAGCCTGTTAGATTTTCTTCTACCCAAACTCATACATAAATGGAGATAATACATATTTTCATTAATTAGCTAATAAGGTGATCACGCCTACAATACCAATTCATTACCAATAGTTTCATCATTTTAAAGTCTCAAATTTCACACATATTTTTCATAGTCTGAAATGGAATAATTAATACAACCACAACATAATATTGTTTGACCTTCACAGCACCAATATACAACCCACACTATATTAACCTGAGTTGATTACATTAAATAATTATATTAATATCATTATAGATACCTCAAACACAATACACAATGAATAAAAGATACATGACCCCGAAATGAAGTAGGGCTCACCAAGTCAGATGGAAAGAGGGTGTACCGCTGTCACTGATCAATGTCCCCTACTGTGGAACCACCTGCATCCCTTAAAGATGCAGCGCCCCCGGAAAAAGGGACGTTAGTACCGTCAAATAACACTAATATGTATAACTAAATACCTTCTCAGTAGAATGAATAATATTACGAGGTGGAACAATCATACAATCAATGGAAGCCTCGAACAATACCAAAACATAAAGTTAGTACCACATAAATTTTCAAGTAAATTTCCATATTTTTAAGTTGGAGATCCTTAATACCGATGTATCATCGTTCACAATACCATTATTCACAATACCAATACCACCATACTTTTAGCACGGAGTCCGATCATGACCTGATCGGCTAGGCCATCTCATTAGAGACATCAACCACAATCACTCTCAATACCAATACCACCGTACCTTTAGCAAGAAGTCCGATCACGACCCGATCGGTTGGGACATCTTATTAGAGACATCAACCACAATAACAATTTCAATTACAATTTCCAATACAATTACCACCATGTGTGCGGTATGGCGTCTGATCACGACCTTATCGACTAGGCAGTCTCATTCGAGACATCAACCTTTTTATATCAGTCATTTCATTTCATACTTCTTTCACATCTTTTCATTTCATTGGCACTAGTGGCCACAATTATAAAATCATGGCCGTCTTTCATAATTCAAATTCCTTTTCCACTTTCAAACACCATCATCGTCATCAACAACAACAAGGCTTTTCAATTCAAGACTTTAAATACTCATGGGAGCAACTAAGAATCTTAGGCACATAGAGACTTTTCACACAATTTGGCATAACAACCTTTATTCGAACTTGACTTGAAGTCTTAACATTTTCAACACACATCCCATGCTTTGAACACATCATCAAATGATAAGATAACATGATAAAAGAATTTGGAATTCATATTGAACATATATCTTTCAACACAAGCATATTCAAAATGGCCAATTTTATAATGATCAATTCGGGACTTACACAAATTATACGAACACCGTGGGATTCAATTCTAAGAGAAGAGTTTATCCAATATACCTCAATTGAGCTTCTTTGAACTCTAAAATGTTCCGGAATTCTTAGCAACTTCAATCGATTTTAGAAATATAACAAGTTGAACCAAAATTAGGAAGATGATCATGGTTCTAGCTCATTTGAGCATTTTATCAAACACTAGGTGTGCATTATGGTTTCAAGGTCCTTTTATGGAGGATTCCATCATCCTACAACCCATTCTTTACCAATTTTAGCTCATAATCTTCCTACACCCTTTTATAACACATGCATGCAAAATAAACATCTCACATACCCAAGAATTGTCTTGCTAATTACCCATTTTTAGATAAATTTCGAAATTACCCAAGATTTGAGCAAGAATTGAAGGAAAATTTGTTGAAGATCACTCTCCCACTCTCAAAATATCAGGTTTTAGCGCAAAACTGACTTATCCCCTCTCTCTACCCGGCCATGGGGTTATTTAATGGGCTCCTACATGCGCGGCTGCACACCTGGGCAAGTGGCCGCGCACACAGGGCAGAAACTCCCAAATATGTGCGGCCGCGCATCTGGCCGTGCATATGACATAGGTCCATTTCAATGGCCATAACTTTCTGTATACATATCCAAATGACAAACAGTTTGATGCATTGGAAACTAGATTCAAAGAGCTTTAATTTGATAGGTAGATCACCGCCTAAGTTATTATATTTTTGTAGCAGCATGCATTTGAAGTAGGATGTTGTGCGAATTAAGACATCCTTTCCACGTAATGTATCCAACTTGTTCCACACAAATTCTTGTCATTCACAAAACTCCATAGTATGTTCCAACACACCTTAAACACATATTTTCATTTCAAAATGATGTGGTTCTATCCTATTGGTCTCCTTTGATACTCGAACATGTTATTCCCAAATACTGTTGGCGCACCTTATAATCTTAAATCATTAGGAAATTTTAACGGGGCCTTACACTACCAGAGGCCAAAAATCACATCAAACAACATCAATTTTATGAATCGTAGCTTAATTCAAGCCTATTGAAACTATGAACATCCGACTTCCAAAACTAATGTCGATTCATACCAAAACAACTCCAATTGACCTCAAATTTTGCACACAATTCATAAATGACATGGCCGACCTATTCCAATTTCCATTATTGGAATCCGACCCCGATATTTATAAAGTCAACTCACAGTCAAACTTCTCAACATTCCAAACCTTCAACTTTCTAACTTTTGCCAATTCAAGCTGAAACGACATACAGACCTCCAAATCACTATCCGGACATGCTACTAAGTTCAAAAAAAACCATTTGGGGCCATTGGAA
>NW_027175055.1:0-7110 GCF_000390325.3 Nicotiana tomentosiformis
TCCTTAGCCTTCTTAGGTCTAAATAATGTCAAAAGTCCCTAAAATAATGTTTTTCCATGTATTTATACCAAGTAGGGTCGGTCCTAGACGAAATCACCTTTTCCGAGCCGAAAATAAAACATTTACATTGTAAAACATACCTAGGAGACGCGCCATATAGGGCATTAGTGGACATCTTCAGCGAGCTCAACAATTGACAGGCAGGAGAAATTGGGCAGCCACGGCGGCCCACGTGCCGCGGTAGTGGGGTTTTCTCTGACTACGAATCAAACTTGAATTTTTGATATCCAGACTTGGTCCTCGACCCCCGAAAATGATCTCGGCTTAATCTCTTGAGCTTTTACTTAGACTTAAAACCTCCAAATAGCTCGAATTAGCTCCACAACATCTACATAACTCGGAATCTATCCTACAATGCATAAAACATACAATAAGTGAAAAACACTACCAATTAAATCTCAAAACAAGTTAACTGCAGAAAATTAGAGTGAATTAAGCGACTAAAATACGATTATAGCCAACCATAAAGAATCCTAAGTAGATCTAGAACCACCAATATAATAGGATTAAAGCCTCCTGGACCATAGGCATGGGACGAGTAGCGCACGCACAGGAAACGACTTAGAATTGAATTAGAACGCTTTAAGTAAACTACTTTAACATAGTAATCGGGTAGCATGAGATGATAGTCTATACATGCTAAATAATATGAGCAACCCTTACCCTGAAGGGGTTGCGAAGTATTATTTATGTTTCACGGAGTGATCCTTTAGACTAAAAAACTTAGGACCCCCCTCTTTTACATGTTTATTGTTCACACTTAGTCATTGAATATAGAATAATTAAGTTATACCTTGTAACCTCTAAAGACTTGTATTGATTATCTATAAAGTTTAGTATTTGACATGATTTTCTTTACACTTGTTCACAATAGAACCTTTAAACTCCCTGTCTTCCCACACTTATATGATCACTTAGGACAATTACAATGCGATAATCCCATAGTGTAAAATTCGGTCGAGACTCACAGTTGTGGACATCGAAGAGCACCTAACACATTCTTTTTGAGGTAATTTGAGCCCATACCAGATCTTTGGTAAAATGGACTAGTTAAAATAGAGTTATTTGCAAATAGGTGCCCTAACGCACCTCAAAATCGTTAGGTGGCGACTCTTCTCATTTAGTACCCATTTAAAAGAGTTTTCACATGTCGAAGTCTGCTTTCATGAGAAAAAGAGGCGCGACAGCATGGCGACTTTGCTAGGGATTTACACTTAGGCTCTTACCATAATGAAGTTGACTTATGTGGATTAACAGATTATTTGATGACATGCAAATCCTTACCCTTATTTTCCCTTATTTGTTTAAATTGCTATGACAAGTACATCCCCTCCCCATTTTTCCCTTTATTTGCTATGACATGCACATGCTCTCTCCATTGCTTTCATCTTGTTTAAGACTACTATATCACGTCTTTCCAGTCCTTATCTCCCTATCTGATTCATTTAGTTAAGATCTCGCATGTTTTCATGAGTTAAACCGACTTCTCTCTTTTGTCTTTCTCTTCTTCTTTTCTTTCTCCTGTTTATATGTTTTACTATTTTAATGAACTTTCATCATGTTAATATTTGGCAACATGTTACTATTTTTGCATAAAGCATGATCACACCTTCATACTACACTCGTGCTTATAATAAACTTAGTTGCGCTTGATGAGTGTCTGGGCTTTCCTAAAATAATACCCTTTTAAACTGAAAAGGCTTAATTGTGGTAACTGGTCAATAAGCAGTGCAATCAACGATCCTGTGCTTTTCCCTCTCAAGTTGTCCACTTGAGAGTACCAGTAGACCTTTCTAGAAACCACACTCTGATTTGAAACGTACATGCATCATGCTAAACATAGTAAAGATTGCAACGTCATTGACGTATCAACCTGCTTAGATGAACCCTGTCCAAAGTCCAACAAGATTTGCATAATCCCAAAGGATAATGTCACGTTATGTGCATTACTTGGAGAAAACGTGCCAGTATGTTGATCATTATTGCATAAATTGTCGAATCTAGAGGGGGAAAGGGCTAACTTTTATTTGTTGGTAGAAAATGAAGCACGAAATCCCCAGGTTCGGTATGGTCCAGAATATACCGAGTTTGCTAATTGCCTGGTGGAACGACCTCGCACCCTGTGACAGAAACCATGTGAGGAGGGTAAGCCTGCTATCTTTGCTGAATATTCAACCAAATAGGGGACTGATCAAGGCTGCTACCATGTTCTGGGATGAGAAGAGAGTTGTTTTTCGATTTGGCAATATAGAAATGACTCCTCTCCTAAAAGAAATAGGGGGTTTCGCCAAGTTACTATGGGATAGTCCAGGACTATTGGTGCTAGAAAATCTCGCTCGATGCGATTTTCTGAAAATGCTGGGTTTTAAGAAGAATGACGAAAGGGTCTGTCTGAGGAAATCATACACCCCCTTTGAATTTCTATATGAGTGTTATGGGCATAGCAAATCATATCGTCTTCATCATGAGGAGCGAGCCATTAACTTTTTGGGATTGGTGCATCGCCGAGTCTATGTCTTCGTAGTCTATTTGTTGGGTTTGTTGATCTTTACAATGCAAGGGGAAGAATTCATACTCGCTTAGCCATGGTCGTCGGGACCTTAATGGAGGGTATTGAGGGGCAGAAGTACACTATCATCCCGGTGATCCTAGACAAGATGTACCGTGCTGTGGATCAGTACAAGCATGGGTTTCGACACTTTGAGGGTTATAGTCTCATACTATAAGTTTGGCTGCTGGAACACTTTCAAAGGGGTGATTATCGCTAGGAGCTTCTGCGAAGGCCACTAAATTACTACATAGCCAGTCATCATCTAAAGAAGATGACATTCATTCAAGACAGGTTTGCAAAGCCTAGAAATACTGTAGGCAGGGTGCGTTTATTCAGCAATCCAATAGACGAGCAAGTGCATTGGATGTTTGAGTGATTTCCTAGTAGCGAGTTAATCATCAGGTTCAAAGAAACTACTCACCTAGTGCTGATCGGGATGTGGGGTATCTACCCTTACGCTCTTATAAAGGTAATGAGGCAAGCTGGGAGGAAATAAGTCATACCTTGGGTTTCCAACATGGTTCAGTATAAAGAAGATTTGAAAGGAGATGTCATCCTATTCAGGTTTCAAGCCCGACATCTGTGGAACCAAAAGATCATCATGGAGGGATAGACTATAGAGACAGACAGGTATCACGCTAGTCAAATGTACTACTATCTCTCGTGATTGGAGGACGACATAGCAGGCAATGGTTCTTGTCAGAAGAAGAAACTCAATAATTGTTGACTCGGTAGTTGGTTATGAATTTCTACACATTTCTTCCATCGTGGAATCATTTCAAGAGTTGGAACAAGACTTATATGTATCATGAGGTGTATTGTGAACATCAGATTCGTGGAATTTTGGCTATTATTATCGGAGGATGTTATTATAGTCATGTGAATGATGCGATGCATGGTCTAAATTCAACAAAGTTATGCAATCCTGTATTTGTGCATCGTGTAGTGATTGATACGACATTCATAGGTTGGAAACAGGCATGGTGGAGAATTCTGGATATTAGAATTGGGCTCTAAGGCTTATTTGCCTAAATAAAGGGAGAATTTTCAGATTGGCTCGAGTTAATGCGCTCAACTGGGTGTGGTAGCATGGGTAGGTGCACGAGGTGTTAAACAGTAATTTTGGATAACTCCGGAACACTCCTTAGCACGTTCGAGGACGAACGTATATTTATGTGGGAGAGAATGTAACGACCCAACCGGTCGTTTTGACTTTTAGAACCCCGTTCCCTTAAATAAAACTTTTCGTATGTGCTTTAATGATTTATGACTTGTGGGGATGGTTGGTTCGGGATTTGGAAGTGTTTGAGTTAAAATGGGAACACTTGGTTCCTTAAGTTGGCTTTAAAAGACTAAGTTTGACTTTGGTCAACATTTTGAGCAAACGGACTCGGATCAGTGTTTTGATAGTTTCGGTAGGTCCGTATCGTGATTTGGGACTTGGGCGTATGCCCGGAATCAAATTCCAAGGTCCCTAGCCCGAGATATGGAATTTTGATGAAACAATTAAAATATTTAAGTTCAAATAGTGACCGGATGTCGAATTATGTGCAAACGACCCCAGAATAGAATTTTGATGATTCCAACAGCTCCGTATGGTGATTTTGGACTTAGGAGCATGTGATGGAAGAGGCGCAAAAGCGCTAGTGGTCGCATGTGTGATCCCATTCCCGTCGAAGCGGTTCCGCAGATGCGGGCCCTTATCCGTAGAAGCGGAAGCCCTAGACTTTAGTGTTTTCTGCACTTGTAATGGTTTTTCTGTAGGTGCGGTGTCGCAGAAGCGATTCTTGGTCCGCATATGGGATTTCGCTGGGCAGAAAAGGTCTAAGTTCGAGGGTTTAATTTCATTATTCTCGAGAGCTCGGTTTGTGGTGATATTTCGATGGTTTTGCAGCGAAATCATTTGGGTAAGGATTCTTAACTCATTTTGATTAATTCCCACGAATCCATTGTTGTTTTCTTCATTTAATTAGTGTTTCTAGTTGGAAATTTTTAGAAAAACTGGGAAAACTTCTTAGGCTAAAATTTGGGGACTTGAAAGGCAATTTGAGTAATTATTGTATGGTTGGACTTGATATCGAATGGGTGTTCTGATTTCATAATTTTGGTCGGGTTCCAAGACGTGGGCCCGTGTCAACTTTTTTGAGCGATTTTTTAATTCTTTGCTAAAGTCGTAGTTTCATTATTTAAATTAGTTTCTTATAGTTATATTTATAGTATGTAATTGTTTTGGCTATATTCGAGCCAATAAGAGTTTAAATCGAGGGAAAGGCCTTCTTATTGATTGATTGAGTGATGTTTGAGGTAAGTGACTTGTCTAACCTTGTGTGGGGGAAATTCCCCTTAGGATTTGGTACTGTTATGGTAAATTAAAATATGTGAAGGCCGTGTACGTGAGGTGACGATAGTATACTCGGGCTAAATGTTGAAAATCCAGTTTTTGCTAAGTAGTTCCTTTTTATTCCCTTTATTGAGTTACTCTAGCATGTGTAGTCATCATGTTTAGCCTAATGTCACATGTCTACGTGTCTTATCTCTGACTTGCAATTTGTGCAACATGCTTAGTTGAATTACCTGCTTCCTTTGATTTCTTATTCATTCTTTAACTGTAGGATTCCTTGCTGTGATTTCATTGTTCCATTTGTTATGTGTTGTTTTCATGCTTTTGTTGAGATAACTGGTTAGTTGTTGCACGAGGTTTTTTATGTGTGAAGCCGTGCGGTTATCATTGTTTGCACGAGGTTTCTGCCGTGCTGTTGTGAGATATTTACTTTTGAGACTACGAGGCGGTACCTCGGGAGCGCCCCTATTATTTACCTCTGCTTGTTGTTGTTATTGTTGTTGTTGTTGTTGTTGTTGTTTTCTTAACTTGTAAGATTCTAGTTTCCTTACGCGTTATAGCTGTCTTCTTGAATTTAAGGTTGTTATCTTCTGTGAATTTCTATTGTTACACTTCTCTAACATCTAATTACATTATTATATCTTCTGCCTCATTTTTCCTATTATTCTAGTAGGGCCCTGACCTGACCTCGTCACTTCTCTACCGAGGTTAGGCTTGGCACTGACTGGGTACCGTTGTGGTATAGTCATACTACTCTTATGTACATCCTTTTGTGCAGATCCAGGTTCTTCCTACTAGACTAGATATTAGTGAGCTAGCCCGTGTGTGAAGACTTCAAGGTATATCTGCCAGCGTCCGCCGACCTCGGAGTCCCCCTCTATTCTTAATATGTTGTCTTCCTTATTCTCTTTAGACTCTGATGTATAGAGATATTTAGCATTTCTTTTTAGAGCTTGCGACTTATTTCTACCGGGTTTTGGGAGTAGTAACTATTTTGAATAGCAGTTTTTATTTATTTCAGATGATGAGGTTTGAGTTTTAACTTTATTTTTAGTTATTCCGCATAGTTGTTAGGCTTACCTAGTCTTAGAGACTAGGTGCCGTCATGACATCCTACGGATGGAAATTGGGGTCGTGACAAGTTGGTATCAGAGTACTAGGTTTATAGGTGTTATAAGTCACAAGCAGGTTTAGTAGAGTCTCACGAATCGGTACGAAAACGGCTGTGCTTATCTTCAGGAGGCTATGGAATTGTTAGGAAAAGCTTTACTTCTTTGATTCCTTGTCGTGCGAAAGTTTTGACTTCAATTTCTAAATTTCTGTCTTTCTATTCTCTCACAGATGGTGAGGACACGTACAAGTGGATCAGATGACCAAATACCCACGCCCCCCCTGCTAGAGCCGCGAGAGGCCGGGGCTAGGGTAGAGGCCGAGGACATCCACGTGGTACAGCCAGAGCACCCACACGAGCTGCCACAATGGAGCCACCAGTAGCTCCAGTTGGAGGGCAGGCACCTGAGATGCCTGTTACTGCACCATCCCTCCAGGAGACTCTCGCCCAGTTTCTGAACATGTTCAACACCTTGGCTTAGGCAGGATTGATACCACTTGCTCCTGCCACATCTCAGGCCAGGGGAGGAGTATAGACTCCTGCCACCCGTACCCCAGAGCAGCGGGTCCAGGTCGATCAGGTTCCGGAGGTCAT
Source organism: Nicotiana tomentosiformis (assembly GCF_000390325.3). Classification (NCBI taxonomy): domain Eukaryota; kingdom Viridiplantae; phylum Streptophyta; class Magnoliopsida; order Solanales; family Solanaceae; genus Nicotiana; species Nicotiana tomentosiformis. The sequence continues at coordinate 6,658 of NW_027175055.1, forward strand.
ACATATGCAGCCGATAGCTTTAGTTCAACCCGAGGTTAGGGCAGCAATTTCGGAGGAGGAGAAACTCAGGCTCGAGAGGTATTAGAAGTACGACCCTCCTACTTTTAGTGGCTTGGAATCAGAGGATGCCTAGGGTTTTCTTGAGGAGTGCCACTGTATCCTCCATACTATGGGTGTTTTGGAGTCTTGTGGGGTTTCTTTCACTACGTTCCATCTTATAGGAGTGACCTATCAGTGGCGGTGAGCATATAAATTGGGTATTCCGGCCAAGGTAGCTTCACTCACTTGGACTCAGTTCTCAGATTTGTTATTGAGGGAGTATGTCCCCCAGAGTCTCAGAGATGAATGACGCGCAGTGTTTGAGCAGTTGCACCAGGGTTCTATGACCATGTCAGAGTATACAGTCCGGTTCAGAGATTTGGCCAGGCATGCACCAGCCTTGGTTGCTACTAT
>NW_027175056.1:0-6825 GCF_000390325.3 Nicotiana tomentosiformis
CTGCCATGGCCATGTCCTACCACGTCCGACGCCATGCCATGGCCATGCCCTGCCATGTCCTGCGTCCTGCCGTGGCCATGTCCTGCCTCGTCCGACGTCGGGCCATGGCCACATACGACCACGCCCTGCCATGTCCTGTCATGTCCTGCATCATGCCATGGCCATGTCCTGCCACGTCCGACGCCGTGCCATGGCCACGCCCTGTCATGACCTGCGTCCTGCCATGTCCTGCGTCCTGCCATGTCCTTCGTTCTGCCATGTCATGCGTCCTGCCATACCCTGCGTCCTGCCATGGCCATGTCCTGCGACTTCGGACGTCATGCATTGGCCATGCCTTGCCATGTCCAATGTCCTGGCATGTCTTGAGTCCTGCCATGTTCTGCGTCCTGTCATGGCCATGTCCTGCCACGTCTGACGCCGTGCGATGGCCACGCCCTCCCATGTCCTGCGTCCTGCCATGGCCATGTCCTACCACGTCCGATGCCATGCCATGGCCACGCCCTTCCATGTCCTGCCATGGCCTGCGTCCTGCCATGGCCATGTCCTGCCACGTCCGACGTTAGGCCATGGCCACGTACGACCACACCATGCCATGTCCCGTCATGTCCTGCATCATGCCATGGCCATGTCCTGCCACGTCTTATGTCGTGCCATGGCCACGCCCTGCCATGTCCTGCGTCCTGCCATATCCCGTGCCATGTCATGTCCTACATCCTACCATGGCCATATCCTGCCACGTCCGACGTCGGACTATGGCCACGTACGACCATGCCCATCCATGTCCTGTCATGTCCATGTCGTTCCATATCCATGTCCTTCCATCTCCGACGTCGTGCCACGTCCGACGCCATGCCATAGCTATGTCCTGCGTCGTGCCGTGGCCATGTCCTGCCACGTCCGACGTCGGGCCATGGCCACGTACGACCATGCCGTGCCATGTCCTGTTATGTCCTGCATCATGCCATGGCCATGTCCTGCCACGTCCGACATCGTGCCATGGCCACGCCCTGCCCTGTCCTGCGTCCTGCCATGTCCTGCGTCCTCCCATGTCATGCATCCTGCCATACCCTGCGTCCTAATATGGCCATGTCCTGCCTCGTCCGACGTCGTGCCATGGCCAGACCCTGACATATCCTGCGTCCTGCCATGTCCTGCGACGTCTAACGTCGTGCCATGGCCATGCCCTGCCATGTCCAACGTCCTGCCATGTCCTGAGTCCTGCCATGGCCATGTCCTGCCACGTCCGACGCCGTGCGATGGCCACGCCCTCCAATGTCCTGCGTACTGCCTTGGCCATCTCCTACCACGTCCGACGTCGTGCCACGGCCACGCCCTTCCATGTCGTACCATGTCTTGCGTCCTGCCATGTCCTGTGTCCTTCCATGGCCATGTCCTGCCATGTCCGACGTTAGACCATGGCCACGTACGACCACGCCCTGCCATGTCTCGTCATGTCCTGCATCATGCCATGGCCATGTTCTGCCACGTCCGATGTCATGCCATGGCCATGCCCTTCCATGACCTGCGTCCTGCCGTGGCCATGTCCTGCCTCGTCCGACGTCGGGCCATGGCCGCATACGACCACGCCCTACCATGTCCTGTCATGTCCTGCATCATGCCATGGCCATGTCCTGCCACGTCCGACGCCGTGCCATGGCCACGCCCTGTCATGACCTGCGTCCTGCTATGTCCTGCGTCCTTCCATGTCCTTCGTTCTGCCATGTCATGCATCCTGCCATACCGTGCGTCCTGCCATGGCCATGTCCTACGACTTCTGACGTCATGCATTGGCCACGCCCTGCCATGTCCAACGTCCTGGCATGTCTTGAGTCCCGCCATGTTCTGCGTCCTGCCATGGCCATGTCCTGCCACGTCTGACGCCGTGCGATGGCCACGCCCTCCCATGTCCTGCGTCCTTCCATGGCCATGTCCTACCACGTCCGATGCCATGCCATGGCCACGCCCTTCCATGTCCTGCCATGGCCTGCGTCCTGCCATGGCCATGTCCTGCCACGTCCGACGTCAGGCCATGGCCACGTACGACCACACCATGCCATGTTCTGTCATGTCCTGCATCATGCCATGGCCATGTCCAGCCACGTCTGATGTCGTGCCATGGCCACGCCCTGCCATGTCCTGCGTCCTGCCATATCCCGCGCCATGTCATGTCCTGCGTCCTACCATGGCCATATCCTGCCACGTCCGACGTCAGTCTATGGCCACGTACGACCATGCCCTTCCATGTCCTGTCATGTCCATGTCGTTCCATATCCATGTCCTTCCATCTCCGACGTCGTGCCACGTCCGACGCCATGCCATAGCTATGTCCTGCGTCCTGCCGTGGCCATGTCCTGCCACGTCCGACGTCGGGCCATGGCCACATACGACCATGCCGTGCCATGTCCTGTTATGTCCTGCATCATGCCATGGCCATGTCCTACCATGGCCATGTCTTGCCACGTCCACCTTTAGGCCATGGCCACGTACGACCACGCCCTGCCATGTCCCGTCATGTCCTGCATCATGCCATGGCCATGTCCTACCACGTCCGACACCATGCCATGGCCATGCCCTGCCATGTCCTGCGTCCTGCCGTGGTCATATCCTGCCACGTCTGACGTCGGGCCATGGCCATGTACGACCATTCCCTGCCATGTCCTGTCATGTCCTGCGTCGTGCCATGGACATGTCCTGCCACGTCCGACACTGTGCCATGGCCATGCCCTGCCATGTCTTGCGTCCTGCCGTGGCCATGTCCTGCCACGTCCGACGTCGGGCCATGGCCACATACGACCACGCCCTACCATGTCCCATCATGTCCTACATCATGCTATGGCAATGTCCTTCCACGTCTGACGCCGTGCCATGTCCTGCGTCCATCCATGTCCTGCGTCCTGCCATACCCTGCATCCTGCCATGGCCATGTCCTGCCACGTCCGACCCTGTGCCATGGCCACGCCTTGCCATGTCCTGCGTCCTGCCATGTCATGCGACGTCTGATGCCGTGCCATGGCCACGCCCTGCCATGTTCAACGTCCTACCATGTCCTAAGTCCAGTCATGTCCTAAGTCCTGCCATGGCCATGTCCTGCCACGTCCGACGTCGTGCCATGGCCACGCCCTGCCATGTCCTACGTCATACCATGTCCTGTGTCCTGCCATGTCTTACAATGTCATGCGTCCTGCCATGGCCATGTCCTGCCACGTCCGACGTCCCGCCATTGCCACGTACGACCACGCCCTGCCATGTTCCTGTCATGTCCTGCGTAGTGCCATGGCCATATCCTGCCACGTCCGACGCCATGCTATGGCCATGCCTTGCCATGTCCTGCGTCCAGTCATGTCCTGCGTCCTGCCATGGCCATGTCCTGCCACGTCCGACGTCATGCCATGGCCACGCCCTGCCATGTCCTACGTCCTACCATGTCCTGTGTCTTGCCATGTCTTACAATATCATGCGTCCTGCCATGGCCATGTCCTGCCACGTCCGACGTCCCGCCATTGCCAGGTACGACCACGCCCTGCCATGTCCTGTCATATCCTCTGTAGTGCCATGGCCATATCCTGCCACGTCTGACGCCATGCTATGGCCATGCCTTGCCATGTCCTGCGTTCTGCCATGGCAATGTCTTGCCACGTCCAACGTCAGGCCATGGCCAGGTACGACCACGCCCTGCCATGTCCCGTCATGTCCGATATCATGCCATGGCCATGTCCTGCCACGTCCGACACCGTGCCATGGCCATGCCCCGCCATGTCCTGCGTCCTGCCATGTCTTGCCATGCCTTGCCATGGCCACGCCCTTCCATGTCCTGCGTCCCGCCATGTCCTGCAACGTCCGACGTGGTGCCATGGCCACGCCCTGCCATGTCTTGAGTCCAGCCATGTCCTTCGTCCTGCCATGGCCATGTCCTGCCACGTCCGACGTCGTGCCATGGCCACGCCCTGCCATGTCCTGCGTCCTACCATGTCCTGCGTCCTGCCATGGGCATGTCCTGCGTCTTGCCATATCATGCGTCCTGCCATGGCAGGGTCCTACCACGTCCGACGTCCCGCCATGGCCACATACGACCACGCCATGCCATGTCATGTCATGTCCTGCGTCGTGCCATGGCCATGTCCTGCCACGTCTGATGCCATGCCATGGCCATGCCCTGCGTCCTGCCATGGCTATGTCTTGCCACGTCCAACGTCAGGCCATGGCCACGTACGACCATGCCCTGCCATGTCTCGTCATGTCCTGCATCATGCCATGGCCATGTCCTGCCACGTCCAACACCGTGCCATGGCCATGCCCTGCCATGTCTTGCATCCTGCCATGTCCTTCCATGTCCTGCGTCCTGCCGTTGCAATATCCTGCCACCTCTGACGTCGGGCCATGGCCGCGTACGACCATTCCCTGCCATGTCCTATCATGTCCTGCGACGTGCCATGGCCATGTCCTACCACGTCCGACGTTGTGCCATGGCCAAGCCCTGCCATGTCCTGTGTCCTGCCATGTCCTGAGACGTTCGACGCCGTGCCATAGCCACGCCCTGCCATGTTCAACGTCCTGCCATGTCCTGCATCCTGCCATGGCCAGGTCTTGCCACGTCCAACGTTAGGCCATGGCCACGTACGACCACGCCCTGCCATGTCCCGTCATGTCCTGCATCATGCCATGGCCATGTCTTGCCACATCCGATACCGTGCCATGGCCATGCCCTTCCATGTCTTGCCATGTCCTGTGTCCTGCCATGGCCATGTCCTACCACGTCCGACGTCGTGCCATGGCCATGCCCTACCATGTCCTGCGTCCTGCCATGGCCATGTCTTGCCACGTCCAACGTCAGACAATGGCCACGTAGAGCATGCCCTGCCATGTCTCGTCATGTCCTGCATCATGCCATGGCCATGTCCTGCCATGTCCGACACCGTGCCATGGCCATGCCCTGCCATGTCCTGCGTCCTGCCATGTCCTTCGTCCTACCATGTCCTGCGTCCTGCCATGGCCATATCCTGCCACGTCTGACGTCGGGCCATGGCTACGTACGACCATTCCCTGCCATGTTCTGTCATGTCCTGAGTCATGCCATTGCCATGTCCTGCCACGTCCGACGCTGTGCCATGGCCATGCCTTGCCATGTCCTGCGTCCTGCCGTGGCCATGTCCGACGTCGGGCCATGGCCACGTACGACCACGCCCTGCCATGTCATGTCATGTCCTGCGTCATGCCATGGCCATGTCCTGCCACGTCTGACGCCATGCCATGGCCATGCCCTGCGTCCTGCCATGGCCATGTCTTGCCACGTCCAACGTCAGGCCATGGCCACGTACGACCATGCCCTGCCATGTCTCGTCATGTCCTGCATCATGCCATGGCCATGTCCTGCCACGTCCAACACCGTGCCATGGCCATGCCCTGCCATGTCTTGCATCCTGCCATGTCCTTCCATGTCCTGCGTCCTGCCGTTGCAATATCCTGCCACGTCTGACGTCGGGCCATGGCCGCGTACGACCATTCCCTGCCATGTTCTGTCATGTCCTGCGTCGTGCCATGGCCATGTCCTGCCACGTCCGACGTTGTGCCATGGCCATGCCCTGCCATGTCCTGTGTTCTGCCATGTCCTGAGACGTTCGACGCCGTGCCATGGCCACGCCCTGCCATGTTCAACGTCCTGCCATGTCCTGCATCCTGCCATGGCCATGTCTTGCCACATCCAACGTTAGGCCATGGCCACATAAAACCACGCCCTGACATGTCCTGTCATGTCCTGCATCATGCCATGGCCATGTCTTGCCACATCCGACACCGTGCCATGGCCATGCCCTTCCATGTCCTGCCATGTCCTGTGTCCTGCCATGGCCATGTCCTACCACGTCCGACGTCGTGCCATGGCCATGCCCTACCATGTCCTGTGTCCTGCCATGGCCATGTCTTGTCATGTCCAATGTCAGACAATGGCCACATACGAGCACGCCCTGCCATGTCCCGTCATGTCCTGCATCATGCCATGGCCATGTCCTGCCACGTCCGACACCGTACCATGGCCATGCCCTGCCATGTCCTGCGTCCTGCCATGTCCTTCGTCCTAACATGACCTGCGTCCTGCCATGGCCATATCCTGCCACGTACGACCATTCCCTGCCATGTTCTGTCATGTCCTGAGTCGTGCCATTGCCATGTCCTGCCACGTCCGATGCTGTGCCATGGCCATGCCTTGCCATGTCCTGCGATGTCCGACGTCGGGCCATGGCCACGTACGACCACGCCCTGCCATATCCCATCATGTCCTACATCATGCCATGGCCATGTCCTTCCATGTTTGACGTCGTGCCATGTCCTGCGTCCTGCCATGTCCTGCATCTTGCCATGTCCGGCCACGTCCGACGCCGTGCTATGGCCACGCACTGCCATGTCCTGCGTCCTGCCATGTCCTGCGACGTCCGACGCCGTGCCATGGCCATGGCCATGCCTTGCCACGTCCGACGTCGGGCCATGGCCACATACGACCATGCCCTACCATGTCCCATCATGTCCTACATCATGCTATTGCAATGTCCTTCCACGTCCGACGCCGTGCCATGTCCTGCGTCCATCCATGTCCTGCGTCCCTGCCATACCCTGCGTCCTGCCATGGCCATGTCCTGCCACGTCTGACGTCATGCCATGGCCACGCCCTGCCATGTCCTACGTCCTACCATGTCCTGTGTCTTGCCATGTCTTACAATATCATGCGTCCTGCCATGGCCATGCCCTGCGTCCTGCCATGGCCATGTCTTGCCACGTCCAACGTCAGACCATGGCCCCGTACGACCACGCCCTGCCATGTCCCGTCATGTCCTG
>NW_027175057.1:0-6732 GCF_000390325.3 Nicotiana tomentosiformis
AAGCGATGCAGTGAGAAAAAATAAAAGAGATGTCTCAAAGTGTTAGAATCTTTGCACATTTTCTCATATGGAAATAAAATATTGCAGACAGATGCCACTAATGAATATTGGAGCGCAATTTTATTTAAGGAAGAAAATATTAAGAGAAAAATATATGGTTACGCTAGTGGAAGATTCAAGGATGTTGAACAACACTATCATTCCATGTTCAAGGAGATTCTTGCAGTTAAAAATGGGATTAAAAAGTTCAATTTTGTTCTAATTCACTCACAATTTCTTATACAGATGGTTATGGAGGCTTTTCTGAGGATGATCCAGTTGAATCCAAAGGTCATTCCGAATCCGCAAATTCTCTAATGGGCTAAATGGTTTTGTCCATACAAGTTTCAGGTCAAGCACTTAAAAGGAAAATATAATGTGATGACCCAAAATGTCATATTTAATTTAAACAATCATTTCAGTGTTATAAGACCTCAAAAGCACTATTCATCACTCCTCGACTTGCGTGCACAGTCCGAATAATCATCCGTAAAATTTTATATAAAATATTGATTAAAATGTGAAGTAGAGCTTTAAAACTCAACTGATTTGACTTTGGTCTACATTTTGAGTAAACAGAGTGTTTTGACAGCTCCGGTAGGTCCGTATCGTGATTTGGGACATGGGTATATGCCCGGAATCGAATTCGGAGGCCCCTAGCTCAAATTAATGCTATTTAACGGAAACTATAAATTTAAAGGCTAAAGATTTCCAATGTTTGATCACGAATTTGACTTTTTGATATCAGGGTCGGAATTTGATTATTGAAATTTGAATAGTTCCATTATGTCATTTATGACTTGTGTGCAAAATTTGAGGTCAATCGGACGTGATTTGATATGTTTCGACATCGAAGGTAGAAGTTGAAAATTCTTAAGTTCCTGAAGCTTGAATAGGGGTATGATTCGTGGTTCTAACGTTGTTTGATGTGATTTGAGGTCTCAAATAAGTTCGTATGATATTTTAGGACATGTTGGTGTTTTTGGTTGAGGTCCTGGGGGCCTCGGGTGGATTTCGGATGGTTAACGGATCAAAATTTGGACTTAAGGAAAATCTGATATTTTAGCCTTTTGGTGTAATCGCACCTGCGGAGTTTAGACCGCAGATGGGAGCTAGCAAAAGCAAGCCATGCCTCGCAGAAGCGGACGGGGTATCGCTGAAGCGCGACTGCAGAAGCGGCCCACGCATCGCAGAAGCGGGAAAAGGGGGAAGGGGCAGCCTTGCGCAGAAGCGGACTCTTATCCGCAAAAGCGAGCCATCCCACAGAAGCGACCCCTATTTCGGCAAAAGAGGAACCGCAGATGCGGTCAAGTGTCCACAGATGCGGTCAAGTGTCCGCAAATGCGAAAAATCCTAGACAGAACCCATAAAATCGGAAGTTAACTATTTTTACTCAATTTTGAGTTTTGAGTCTCGGATTTAGGCGATTTCAAAGGGATTATTCACGACTTTGAATTGGGTAAGTGTTCTATAACCAAAGATGATTATATTCCATAAATCCATGTCTATATTTATAATTTATTTTGGATTTAGATGGATGAAATACGAATTTTTGTAAAACTTTCCAAAAAACGAAATATTTAAGATTTGAAGGTTCATTTGACATAAGAATTTGATAATTTTTGTATGGTTGAACTCATCTCGGACGGGTTGTTCGGATTTCATAAGTTTTTTCGATATTTGAGACGTTGGCCCCACTGTTGATTTTTTAGATGAATTTAGGATTTTAATCCGGAAAATTAGTAAATTCACATGGAATTAATTTCTACGATTTGTAATGAGTATATTGAATTTTTTATGACTATATTAGAGTATTTCGGATAAGAATTCGCGAGGCAAAGGTTTATTGGAATCTTGAATTTGGTTGCAAAGCGAGGTAAGTATCGCGGTTAACCTTGACTTGAGGGAGTAGGATTTATTTGTTTATTTGCTACGTGATTTCATGTGCAGGTACAAGTATATGTGAGGTGACGAGTACTTATGCGTTGTGGTTGAGTCAAAGCATGCTGGAGGAATTTATTTCATTTTGAATAATTTCTTATTAAATTAAGATATTCCTGCTTAAGTTTATTATTGATTATTTGATCATTATTCATGAATGTTTTATTGATTTAATTATTGTTGAGTATGGTGAGAAAGAGTCTAAAAGTACGAAGGGTGATGTCGTACCATTTTTATTATTTATACTATCATTGTCATGGTGAGAAAGAGTGTAAAAGCACGAAGGGTGTTGTCGCGTCATTTTTGAGTGTAAAAGCATGAAGGGTGATGTCGTGCCATTTTCAGGGAGTGTAAAGGCATGAAGGGTGATGCCGTGCCAAAAGAGAGTTAAAGCACGAAGGGTGATGCTGTGCCAAAAGAGAGTTAAAGCACGAAGGGTGATGTCGTGCCAATTAATATTATTTATTTATCAGTTTACAGGAGGAATGAGAGTAAAAACACGAAGGGTGGTGCCGTTCCATTTTCATATTATTAGTTGCTCATTTGATTGTTGATGAATTAATTGGGTGCTAGGTGATACTTCTCCTGCTAAAATTATTATATCATTCCCCTTCGCATGTCCCCTCCCAATTTATAAATTATTATTTATTGTATTATTGTTGCTTCGTATTTGTATATACTTGTACAAGTTGTTTGCGTACGTTTCTTGTCATAGCCTCGTCACTACTTCGTCGAGGTTAGGCTCGACACTTACGGAGTACATGGAATCGGTTGTACTCATACTACACTCTGCACTTCTTGTGCAGATTTTAGAGTTGGTCCCAGCGGCGTACCATAGACGTGCTCGGATTCAGCTACTCAGAGGAGATTTGAGGTATAACTGCACATCGTTTGCAGTTCTGAAGTCCCCTTCTATCTTATCTTAGTTGTGTATTATCTTTCAAACATCTTTAATTTTATTCAGACCTTTATTTGTATCATTCTAGTAGCTCGTGCACTTGTTACACTAGATTCAGGGATGTATTGTGATGATTCGGTAGTGATGGTCTTCCGCACTTTATTTCAGTAATTGACTTGTGTTTAATTTAATTTGCTTAAAAATGGTTAAGATTATTTTAACGTTGGCTTGCCTAGCAAGTTAAATATTAGGCGCCATCACGGTCCCGAAGGTGAAAATTTCGGGTCGTGAGAGGAAGGTGAATTCGCCAAAAGGTTTTTGCAACAAAAGCACATGAAGAAGAATAAATTAGCAATTCAAATGTTCATGTTCTCACATGAGCCACACCTAGGTTCTCCATCATTACATCACCCACCGAAGTTTTTTGATTTTTTAGATCCTATTGATCCGTCCATCTTATTAGGGCGGAGAGTTTTTATGAACTCCAAAATTATTGAAACTAAGGAGGTTACATACTAGCATCTTTTGGTTTTAATCCGGAATTTTCACTATGCCATGTGTTCATAGCGTAGGCCAAGAATTTTTCACAAGAGCTCTTATGGTTCTTTTTGTATCTCTACCATCAATACAACATTCTCATGGAATTCAAGTGCTGTGATTTTCGAGACTTTGACACTCTTGAACCTTTCCTAAATATATTTGTATTGTGGTTCAAACCTCAAAGTTATTGGGTTCATCATTTTCATTCTCTTGGAGTCAAAATATTTATGCTCCATAGGCCATTTAGTATGATCAAATGAATTATAAAGGTGATGCCTACAGAGTCCTTTTGGTTTCATTATCCAGTCATAATCCGAGCAATGAAAAAGGAGTACGTCGAAGCTCAGAGGATCATTTTCCAGCAAAATAAGTGTCTTCCAGAGGAGACATGACCTGGAAAGGAAGGAAGTTCGAATTATTCTTCCACTCACCCCCATTGGAAAAAAGTTAAGATATCACTTAAGGGATACAAGGAAATGCTTGAAGACTCACCAACAGAAATTTCTTATATAAATTTAAATGAGGGTATCCGTATTTCGTTGCAGAAGAATAAAGGTAAAAAAGTAGGAATTATTGAAGAAAATCATCCGCATACAAAGAGATATATCACAAGTGCTGAAAAGCGAAGGATTGAAGGGTTAAAAGACAAGTATAATGCATAATCATGAGTCGGGAAATAATTTCCATAAGACTTCTAAAACCTTTTAGCCAACTTCCCATCAATAATCCCCATTTTCCTAATCTATCAAACTGCACAAGTATCACCATATTCAACTCTTAACCCCCTAGGTAAGTACCCATTTGAAGAAATAAAATTTTGCACACCTTATTTATCCTTTTCACCACTATACCCCACAAGACATTACCATGGAAAAATAAACAATCTACATAAGTTTTTCATCTTTTAGCCACTTTAAACCACCAAACATTACCATTAAAATACAAATATGTATCAATAAAGTTGCCTACCCATTTCAAGCCATATATTTTCCCAAGTTCTATGCCATGCAAATACTATTCAAGGGTCCATCATGTCATCAAAGAAAAGTCATACATGTCAAGCCATAAATTTACACAAATCCACTGTCATGAAAATACTATTCATTGGTCCCTTTACCATCATCCATGTCTTGTCCAAACTAATTTCAAAACCCAAGGCCATGAAATTGTTTTTTTTCAGTTCTTAATCATGCTTTTATGTTTGTTGTACTTTTTTGGCACTACTTGTACTATGTAATTAAATAAGAGTAGAACATGAGGATATATCCCAGGTAAGCACTGATTCCTCCTAAGATTCTTCAGAATAAGACATTCCTCCCATTTTCATGAATCAGCCCAGTGAACTAGAGGTCTTCAAAGTTGACGATGATCAAGATGGGATGATTGATGATCCCATTCTACAAAGGAGATATGATTCTACCACAACCAAACTGATAATGAATAATGATTTAATCATAGGAAAAAAATATTGCTCATGCAAGACGCCAAGGAAGAAGTTCAGAAGATTCAGGTTTCCCAAATTCTTAAGCGACAAGTCCACGTTCAGAAGGAAAAGAAAATACTTTAGAAGGAGAAGGCCGGGAAATGCCAAGAGAAATATAGCATGTTTTATTTGTAATAAAGTAGGACATTTTACGCGGAACTGCCCGTTGTTCAAACAGTCTATTAGACTTCTCTCTGAAATTATAGATTACACAAGCGTTTATTTTAGTGAGGATGATGATTTTGAATAAGTTTTTTCACATGAAGATGAGCCCACATAAGAGATTCACTTTTACTTGTATGTTTATGAGGAATAAGGTAATGATCATTACCAAATTTCAGAACCATAGCCAAAGGTGAAAGAAGAGATCCATAGACTCATGGTGATATCACAAATATCAATCAAAGTCTATGAATATAAGTAGGACAAACCAACACATGGGAAGAGAACCATATTATCACGGTGATCCCGCAAGCAGAAATCAATCTAAGTGGGGCAAACCAACACATGTCATAATTTTTCTTTGACACGAGAGCAGCCTCCTCACTCATTAACATGTGATTAGTAATTAATTTCCAACCACTCAATCAACTTAATCTCACTTTTTTCTCCCAACTTGCCAAAGCAAAACAAATTTTTAAGTTTGATGTACTGTTTCAGCAAATCAGTTGACTATGAAGGTATCAACTGTTTTTGTATTATCGTATCACATCCAAGTGGTATTAGCTTGGCTTCATGCTCAAACTAAGGGTGGTTTGACGGTATACAACAACAATATACCAACCAGACATCATCCACAAATTTCCTCCTTCAATCACTACCCAATCTTCTTCACTGCTCCCAGAACACACAAGAACCTGGAAGCAGAATCTTTCCTCCTAATTTGTTTGCTACATTGTACATGGTCCACAGACAGGCTCAGCTTATTGAGGCATCAACATGGATTGCTATTAGCATCCCAAGTGCTCGAGCACTTGCAGTTGTATCAATTGTCACGCGCCACTAACACCATTATGCTAAGTGGACACAACTACAGTCAATCCTCAGGTGCAAGATCCCAAGGACATTTGATACGCTCTATGGATTCTTCAAGATAGAATCATGAGTATTCATTGGCGCTACAAGTGCAACTGTGCTTATACGAATATATCAACATAACATCATTTCACAGCAATATAATACAATATTGTTTAGCATAACTATTTACTTATGCTGCGGTAGTTTTGAACATACTGTTTGGTGTCGTATCATTTCCCAGTGGTATTAGCATGTTACCATGCTCATTCTGAGGGTTGTTCGATAACTTACAAATTCAATACTTCAACAGGGAAGGTTTTAGTTTCCAATAGACTCATTTGAAGATTGAAGATGAATGCATCACAATAAGTTCGGCGCTGGAATTTCAGTTATTCAGCACCATATTGAGGATATCCGACAACCAATTCTTTACGGCATGTGGATTAATACATACATACTCCATTGGATTGCAACAAATGGCGCCTAGTGAGAGCATTGTTGGTGCTACATGGAATTGTTTGCAGTTGGTATGTGGATTTATTATCGTCGGCAGCAATTGGATGTTTCAAATTATTTTCTTTGTAATTTCCATTAATCATTACGCTACTGCTCCATTGTATTTGGTAGCAATAGCCTTTGGTTTTGTTCAATTCTTTGTACTTGGATAGTTTGTACCTTTGACCCAGTTTGTGAATTATTATATATAACCTAGTGGTATATTTGCTAAAAAAAATAAGGTTTTTGTCAATTAGGAATCCGCCCAGATGATAGGGCAAAAACTAGTTTTTGAATTCCCGATCTCCATTTTCAGTGG
>NW_027175058.1:0-6690 GCF_000390325.3 Nicotiana tomentosiformis
CTGTTGGCAGGCATAATTAGAACATGAAATTTAAGGATGCTACCTCTGCTGCTCAACCAGCGGCTGAGTTTGCAGAACATGCAAGCCTAGCTGCCAGAGCTGTTGTAGAACTTTCAAGGCAATATTGTGTTGATGATGGTGGTTCATGCCACTTAGGTTTCAAGGATGAAAGGTTGGAACATGGGCAATCATTTCTTGGAGATGGTAATGGTAATTATTCTATTGGCAGGCAGAATTGGAACATGAAATTTAAGGATGCTACCTCTGTTGCTCAAGTAGCGACTGAGTTTGCAGAACATGCAACCCTAGATGCTAGATCTGTTGTAGAACTTTCAAGGCAATATTGTGTTGATGATGGTGGTTCATGCCACTTAGGTTTCAAGGATGAAAGGTTGGAACATGGGCAATCATTTCCTGGAGATGGTAATTTTTCTGTTGGCAGGCAGAATTGGAATATGAAATTTAAGGATGCTACCTCTGCTGCTCAAGCAACGGCTGAGTTTGCAGAACATGCAAGCCTAGATGCCAGAGCTGTTTTAGAACATTCAAGGCAATATTGTGTTGATGATGGTGGTTCATGCCACTTAGGTTTCAAGGATGAAAAGTTGGAACATGGGCAATCTTTTCCTGGAGATGGTAATGGTAATTTTTCTGTTGGCAGGCATAATTAGAACATGAAATTTAAGGATGCTACCTTTGCTACTCAAGCAGCGCCTGAGTTTGCAGAACATGCAAGCCTAGCAGCCAGAGCTGTTGTAGAACTTTCAAGGCAATATTGTGTTGATGATGGTGGTTCATGCCACGTAGGTTTCAAGGATGAAAGGTGGAACATGGGCAATCTTTTCCTGAAGATGGTAATGGTAATTTTTCTATTGGCAGGCAGGATTGGAACATGAAATTTAAGGATGCTACCTCTGCTGCTCACCCAGCGGCTGAGTTTGCAGAACATGCAAGCCTAGCTGCCAGAGCTGTTGTAGAACTTTCAAGGCAATATTGTGTTGATAATGGTGGTTCACGCCACTTAGTTTTCAAAGATGAAAGGTTGGAACATGGGCAATCATTTCCTTGAGATGGTAATGGGTAATATTTCTATTGTTAGGCAGAATTGGAACATGAAATTTA
The DNA here is from genome assembly GCF_000390325.3 of Nicotiana tomentosiformis. Lineage (NCBI taxonomy): Eukaryota > Viridiplantae > Streptophyta > Magnoliopsida > Solanales > Solanaceae > Nicotiana > Nicotiana tomentosiformis. Next base: position 1,123 of record NW_027175058.1, read on the forward strand.
AGGATGCTACCTTTGCTGCTCAATCAGTGGCTAATTTTGCAGAACATGCAAGCCTAGCTGCCAGAGCTATTGTGGAACTTTCAAGGCAATATTGTGTTGATGATGGTGGTACATGCCACTTAGGTTTCAAGGATGTAAGGTTGGAACATGGGCAAGCATTTCCTGGAGATGGTAATGGTAATTTTTCTATTGGCAGGCAGAATTGGACCATGAAATTTAAGGATGCTACCTCTGCTGCTCAAGTAGCGACTGAGTTTGCAGAACATGCAAGCCTAGCTACCAGAGGTGTTGTAGAACTTTCAAGGCAATATTGTGTTGATAATGGTGGTTCATGCCACTTAGTTTTCAAGGATGAAAGGTTGGAACATGGGCAATCATTTCCTTGAGATGGTAATGGTAATATTTCTGTTGTCAGGCGGAATTGGAACATGAAATTTAAGGATGCTACCTATGCTGCTCAAGCAGCGGCTGAGTTTGCCGAACATGCAAGCCTAGCTGCCAGAGCTGTTGTAGAACTTTCAAGGCAATATTGTATTGATGATGGTGGTTCATGCCACTTAGGTTTCAAGGATGAAAGTTTGGAACATGGGCCATCATTTCCTGGAGATGGTAATTTTTCTGTTGGCAGGCAGAATTTGAACATGAAAATTAAGGATGCTACCTCTGCTGCTCAAGCAGAGGCTGAGTTTGCAGAATATGCAAGCCTAGCTTCCAGAGCTGTTGTAGAACTTTCAAGGCAATGTTGTGTTGATGATGGTGGTTCATGCCACTTAGGTTTCAAGGATGAAAGGTTGGAACATGGGCAATCATTTCCTAGAGATGGTAATGGTAATTTTTCTGTTGGCAGGCAGAATTGGAACATTAAATTTAAGGATGCTACCTCTGCTGCTCAAGAAGAAGCTGGCTTTGCAGAACATGCAAGCCTAGGTGTCAGAGCTGTTGTAGAACTTTCAAGGCATTATTGTGTTGATGATGGTGGTTCATGCCACTTAGGTTTCAAGGATGAAAGGTTGGAACCTGGGCAATCATTTCCTGGAGATGGTAATTTTTCTGTTGGCAGGCAGAATTTGAACATTAAAATTAAGGATGCTACCTCTGCTTCTCAAGCAGAGGCTGAGTTTGCAGAATATGCAAGCCTAGTTGCCAGAGCTGTTGTAGAACTTTCAAGGCAATGTTCTGTTGATGATGTTGGTTCATGCCACTTAGGTTTCAAGGATGAAAGGTTGGAACATGGGCAATCATTTCCTTGAGATGGTAATGGTAATTTTTCTGTTGGCAGGCAGAATTGGAACATGAAATTTAAGGATGCTACCTCTTCTGCTCAAGCAGCGACTGAGTTTGCAGAACATGCAAGCCTAGCTTCCAGAGCTGTTGGAGAACTTTCAAGGAAATATTGTGTTGATGATGGTAGTTCATGCCACTGAGGTTTCAAGAATGAATGGTTGGAACATGGGCAATCATTTCCTGGAGATGGTAATGGTAATTTTCCCGTTGGCAGGCAGAATTGGAATATGAAATTTAAGGATGCTACCGCCGTTGCTCAAACATCGGCTGAGTGTGCAGAACATGCAAGCCTAGCTGCCAGAGCTGTTGTAGAACTTTCAAGGCAATATTGTGTTGATGATGGTGGTTCATGCCACTTAGGTTTCAAGGATGAAAGGTTAGAACATGGGCAATCATTTCCTAGAGATGGTGATGGTAATGTTTCTGTTGGCAGGCAAAATTGGAACATGAAATTTAAGTATGCAACATCTGCTGCTCAAGCAGCGGCTAAGTTTGCAGAACATGCAAGCCTAGCTGCCAAAGCTGTTGTAGAACTTTCAAGGCAATATTATGTTAATGATTGTGGTTCATGCCACTGAGGTTTCAAGGATGAAAGGTTGGAACATGGGCAATCATTTCCTGGAGATGGTAATTTTTCTATTGGCAGGCAAAATTGGAACATGAAATTTGAGGATGCTACCTCTGCTACTCAAGCAGCGGCTGAGTTTGCAGAACATGCAAGCCTAGTTGCTAGCGCTGTTGTAGAACTTTAAAGACAATATTCTGTTGATGATGGTGGTTCATGCCACTTAGGTTTCAAGGATGAAAGGTTGGTACATGGGCAATCATTTCCTTGAGATGGTGATATTAATTTTTCTGTTGGAAGGAAGAATTGGAACATGAAATTTAAGGATGCTACCTCTTGTGCTCAAGCAACTATTGAGTTTACAGAACATGCAAGCCTAGCTGCCAGAGCTGTTGGAGAACTTTCAAGGCAATATTATGTTGATGATAGTGGTTCATGCCACTTAGGTTTCAAGAATGAATGGTTGGAACAGGGGCAATCATTTCCTGGAGATGGTAATGGTAATTTTCCTGTTGGCAGGCAGAATTGGAACATGAAATTTAAGGATGCTACCTCTGCTTCTCAAGAAGCAGCTGACTTTGCAGAACATGCAAGCCTAGGTGTCAGAGCTGTTGTAGAACTTTCAAGGCATTATTGTGTTGATGATGGTGGTTCATGCCACTTAGGTTTCAAGGATGAAAGGTTGGAACATGGGCAATCATTTCCTGGAGATGGTAATTTTTCTATTTGCAAGCAGAATTGGAACATGAAATTTAAGGATGCTACCTCTGCTGCTCTAGCCGCGGCTGAGTTTGCAGAACATGCAAGCCTAGCTGCCAGAGCTGTTGTAGAACTTTCAAGGCAATATTGTGTTAATGATGGTGGTTCATGCCACTTAGGTTTCAAGGATGAAAGGTTGGAACATGGGCAATCTTTTCCTGGAGATGGTATTGGTAATTTTTCTATTGGAAGGCAGAATTGGAACATGAAATTTAAGAATGCTACCTCTGCTGCTCAAGTAGCGACTCAGTTTGCAAAACATGCAAGCCTAGCTGTGACAGCTGTTGTAGAACTTTCAAGGAAATATGGTGTTGATGATGGTGGTTCATGCCACTTAGTTTTCAAGGATGAAAGGTTGGAACATGGGCAATCATTTCCTTGAGATGGTAATGGTAATTTTTATGTTGGCAGGCAGAATTGGAACATGAAATTTAAAGATGCTACCACTGCTGCTCAAGCAGCGGCTGAGTTTGCAGAACATGCAAGCCTAGCTGCCAGTGCTGTTGGAGAAATTTTAAGGCAATATTGTGTTGATGATGGTGGTTCATGCCACTTAGGTTTTAAGGATGAAAGGTTAGAACATGGGCAATCATTTCCTGGAGATGGTAATGGCAATTTTTCTATTGGCAGGCAGAATTGGAACATGAAATTTAAGGATGCTACCTCTGTTGCTCAAGCAGCAACTGAGTTTGCAGAACATGCAAGCCTAGCTGCCAGAGATATTGGAGAACTTTCAAGGTAATATTGTGTTGATGATGGTGGGTCATGCCACTTAGTTTTCAAGGATGAAAGGTTGGAACATGGGAAATCATTTCCTTGAGATGGTAATGGTAATTTTTCTGTTGGCAGGCAGAATTGGAACATGAAATTTATGGATGCTACCTCTATTGCTCAAGTAGCGATTGAGTTTGTAGAACATGCAAGCCTAGCTGCCAGAGCTGTTGTAGAACTTTCAAGGTAATATTGTGTTGATGATGGTGGTTCATCCCACTTAAGTTTCAAGGATGAAAGATTGGAACATGGGCAATCATTTCCTTAAGATGGTACTGGTAATTGTTTTGTTGGTAGGCAGTATTGGAACATGAAATTTAAGGATGCTACCTCTGCTGCTCAAGCAACGGCTGAATTTTCATGAACATGCAAGCCTAGCTGCCAGAGATGTTGGAGAACTTTCAAGGCAATCTTATGTTGATTATGGTGTTTCATGCCACTTAGGTTTCAAGGATGAAAGGTTGGAACATGGGCAATGATTTCCTGGAGATGGTAATGGTAATTTTTCTATTGGCAGGCAGAATTGGAACATGAAATTTAAGAATGCTACCTCTGCTGCTCAAGTAGCAACTGAGTTTGCAGAACATGCAAGCTTAGCTGCCAGAGATGTTGGAGAACTTTCCAGGTAATATTGTGTTGATGATGGTGGGTCATGCCACTTAGTTTTCAAGGATGAATGGTTGGAACATGGGTAATCATTTCCTTGAGATGGTAATGGTAATTGTTCTGTTGGCAGGCAGTATTGGAACATGAAATTTAAGGATGCTACCTCTGCTGCTCAAGTAGCGACTGAGTTTGCAGAACTTGCAGGCCTAGCAACAAGAGCTGTTGTAGAACTTTCAAGGCAATATTGTGTTGATGATGGTGTTTCATGCCAATTAAGTTTCAAGGATGAAATGTTGGAACATGGGCAATCATTTCCTGGAAATGGTAATGGTAATTTTTTTTTGGCAGGCAGAATTGGAACATGAAATTTAAGGATGCTACCTCTACCGCTCAAGTAGCGACTGAGTTTACAGAATATGCAAGCCTAGCTGCCAGAGCTGTTGTAGAACATTCGAGGCAATGTTGTGTTGATGATGGTGGTTCATGCTACTTAGTTTTAAAGGATGAAAGGTTGGAACATGGGAAATCATTTCCTTGAGATGGTAATGGTAATTTTTCTGTTGGCAGGCAGAATTGGAACATGAAATTTATGGATGCTACCTCTATTGCTCAAGTAGCGACTGAGTTTGTAGAACATGCAAGCCTAGCTGCCAGGGCTGTTGTAGAACTTTCAAGGTAATATTGTGTTGATGATGGTGGTTCATCCCACTTAGGTTTCAAGGATGAAAGATTGGAACATGGGCAATCATTTCCTTGAGATGGTAATGGTAATTGTTTTGTTGGTAGGCAATATTGGAACATGAAATTTAAGGATGCTACCTCTGCTGCTCAAGCAACGGCTGAATTTTCAGAACATGCAAGCCTAGCTGCCAGAGATGTTGGAGAACTTTCAAGGCAATCTTGTGTTGATTATGGTGTTTCATGCCACTTAGGTTTCAAGGATGAAAGGTTGGAACATGGGCAATGATTTCCTGGAGATGGTAATGGTAATTTTTCTATTGGCAGGCAGAATTGGAACATGAAATTTAAGGATGCTACCTCTGCTGCTCAAGTAGCAACTGAGTTTGCAGAACATGCAAGCCTAGCTGCCAGAGATGTTGGAGAACTTTCAAGGTAATATTGTGTTAATGATGGTGGGTCATGCCACTTAGTTTTCAAGGATGAATGGCTGGAACATGGGTAATCATTTCCTTGAGATGGTAATGGTAATTGTTCTGTTGGCAGGCAGTATTGGAACATAAAATTTAAGGATGCTACCTCTGCCGCTCAAGTAGCGACTGAGTTTGCAGAACATGCAAGCCTAGCTGCCAGGGCTGTTGTAGAACTTTCAAGGTAATATTGTGTTGATGATGGTGGTTCATCCCACTTAGGTTTCAAGGATGAAAGATTGGAACATGGGCAATCATTTCCTTGAGATGGTAATGGTAATTGTTTTGTTGGTAGGCAATATTGGAACATGAAATTTAAGGATGCTACCTCTGCTGCTCAAGCAACGGCTGAATTTTCAGAACATGCAAGCCTAGCTGCCAGAGATGTTGGAGAACTTTCAAGGCAATCTTGTGTTGATTATGGTGTTTCATGCC